>NC_069500.1:403616444-403881444 GCF_027579735.1 Bombina bombina | reverse complement strand
CTTCTCAAATGCCAAAGAGGGCTTTAATACTTCCCCAAGGATTTTAACTGATGCCTCCTAGAGAGCCCATACCTTGCTGCAACTTACACATGCACGTGCATTTTCAGAAGCATAGGCTGAATGATGGTGGCTTCACACAAATTTCACCAGCTCTGAAAGCTGGGAGTTCGCAAGATCATTCTGTACAAGTGAATGATTTCATTAAGTTAGAAGCTAAAACAACAATTTCCCGGCAAACTGGCCTGTACATAGATAGATAGACAGATAACTAGACATAGGGCTAGATTTATTAACGCCCTACGGCTGCAAGTTCTCACAAGAACTTGCTCGTGGTCATTTATCAAGCAGCGGTCACCAGACCTCTGCTTCCCTAGCCTCTTCGCCACCTCTAATGTGGCGAAATTCAATCTCCTTGGTCTAGACCGAGGAGATTGACAGCTCCTGCCCATGCGTGATTGGCTGTGCGCAGGCAGGGGGCGGGATTGCACGCGTGCGCAAAATTGCGCTCATGTGCAATGCCGAATACCTGCGGGTATTTTCGCCCCGCCACAGGCGAGCTGAGGCGTACAGGGCGCATATACGTGCCCCTGTACGCCTCAGCTTTAATAAATCTAGCCCATACAGTGAGAGAGAAAAAAAACAAAAATAGGATCTGCACTCTCTGGACAGTGATCCACAAGGGTGCAGGTACCAATGTTATATAATTTATATCTGGAAAGCAGACCACACTGGATCTTGAAGCAATGTTCAAGTATAATAATAATATATTTATTAAACTTGTTATACAGGTTCAAATCCCCAAATCTCGAATTCCACACTCAAGTCAAAATAAACTTTTATGATTCAGAAAGAGCATGCAGTTTTAAGACACTTTCCAATTTACTTCCATTATCAAATTTTGCACAGTCTATTTATATTCACACTTTCTGGGGAACAAGATACTACTGAGCATGTGCACAAGCTCACAGGGTATACGTATACTAGTCTGTGATTGGCTGATGCCTGTCACATGATACAAGGGGCCGGAAAATGTGAGAAAAATAAGAGATAAATTTGTCACAAAAAAATCTATTGCTTATTTGAAATGCAGAGTAGGTGTAAAACCATTGTCTTTTTATTATGCACCTGTTAAAAGGTACATGAAACCCAAAAAAATTATTTCATGATTCAGACAGAGAATACAATTTTAAACAACTTTCCAATTTACTTTTATTATTTAATTTGCTTCCTTCTCTTGTTATCATTTGCTGAAAGGTTTATCTAGGCAAGTTCATGAGCAGCAGAGAAACTAGGTTCTAGCTGTTGATTGGTGGCTGCATATATATATTGAATGTGATTGGCTCACCCATGTGTCCAGTTAGAAACTAGTAGTGCATTGCTGCTCCTTCAACAAATGATTCCAAGAGAATGAAACAGATTAGATAATAGAAGTAAATTAGAACGTTTTTTTAAATTGTATTCTCTATCTGAATCATGAAAGAAAAATTGTGGTTTTGATGTACCTTTAATTTTGCAATTCTACTGCATTGAGTGGTCCTTTACTATTTTTTCCTGCCTGTAAGTCACAATCCTCTCTGCATGTGTCTTTGGTTTGGTTTTTGTGTTCTAAAATGCAAATAATAGTCTATTTAAAACACTAAATAGTCTCTTTCTGATTACAGTAATGTACTATCTTTCTGAGGGTACGATGTATACAAAAGTGTTACACATAATATAAAACTACCTTTAGGTTGCATGTATAAGCTGTATTACGACATGTAAATATTGTGTAAATGACATAAGATATTGTTGTTTACACTTGATTCCATTCCCTCTCCATACTGTCCCATTTTACAGATTGACAACAGCCACTGCTATTGGGAATTATGGGAAACACTATTTAACTTCATTAACTGATTTTTTTTTTTTTTTTTTAATAGCACCTAAAGCCGTGCCATGCATGAAAGCATTAACTTTAAATATGTTGATTTAGCAGGATGTTAAATGGACAGTGTACCCCAAAATGTTGTCACCTTTAATTTGTTCCCAATGATCCATTTTACCTGTTGGAGTGTTTTCAATTGTTTACAAGTAACTCCTTTACACTTATTTGAGCATTTGAAATAGCTGATTTAGCCTGTGGTATCCACACTATACTGAAAGTCCACGCTATTGACAGGCAATGTAAACACAGCCAGCAGAAAAAATTACACTTACAGTAGGGTGTAGAAGAGCTAATAAAATTATAATTTTCGTTTGTTCTCTCTAAAAGTATTGAGCTGAAACATGTGTACACACGTGTGTGTGTGTGTGTGTGTACACATAGTGATAACACTATGAGATCTGATTTTACCTGCAAGCTCAACAAATTATAATTGGCTGTAGTTTCAAAGCAGAAAACAAGCTGTTACACAAATAAACCTGAAATTGCAATTTCTCATACATTTTATACTCTGAAGCTGGTATAACAAGTCATTGTAAATACATTAAAGGAAAAACTGTTTAACAGTCTACTGTCCCTTTAAGTTAATGGGTATCTAGAACGTTAAAGCACTGGTGTGTCCTTGGCTAATATTACAATGCTTCCTTTTAGCTTTATAGGCAGAAGAAAATTTAAAAGAATAATTACTGTGAGTCAAGTTATTTACTGTGAAAAACAAACCAGTCAGTTTCCCCAACGTTAACATGCACTGTGACATGTGATGCCAAAGAAAGACATAGAAAAAACACAAAACAAAAGCAAATACCAGCTCCAGGGCACCTCTCTTTCTTATCTAAACAAAAGCCGCCTTTGAATCCTAAGCAAGTCAGCGAGAGGCCTGAAATTCTCCTTTAGTATTAAAGCTCTGACTCTCAGCTTCAGCAGCTCCCTGTCTCACCGGACTTACTCCCCCACCACTGGGGATTTGTGAACATCACTAATTTCTGCTTCCATCATCCACAAGTGCTAGAATCCCACAAGGGAAGAGCTTGTTTTTTTAAGGTTTGTTTTCTCTTTCTGTTTGTTTGTTTTCTGAATTTCCCATAAGTCTGTGTCTGTTTGACTGGATGCACATTGAAATGGCTTATCAGGCCCAAAGGAGACAAGGGGCATTTTTATTTGATAAAACTAATGATACCACTTCCTTCATTTGAGAATTTTCTATATATTTTCCCAAAAATGAAAACAGTGAGGTTCTTTGGGGTTACTAGGGGTTAGAAGGTTCAGTACTTGCTATACCTGGTCAACCTCTGGGCTGTGGGTTCAATTCCCAAAAGGGCCAGCTTCGCTCCTTATGCTGAGCATCACAGAGTTAGGTACAGGGCCGGCTCAACCATGGGACCAAGTGGGTCCAAGGGACCCAGGCAGCACTTGACAAGGGGCAGCACTTCAGTGACTTAGTCAGTCACTTTCAGACCCAGACCATTATGCACAAAGATACAGAATCAGTCAGGGGTGACATTCAAGGTGGGACAAGTGCACCTTGGCCCTAACTTCTATCCCACTTATTGCACATTGATTGCATGCAGGTAGGCAGACAGGCTTGGTAAGGTCAGTGGCCAGGCTAGTAGCTTGATGTGCTAATCAGTAATGTTACTACTGAGGGGTGTAATTTCATTCTTTGAAATGGGCAACACAATTTTTTGAGCCGGCCCTGGTTAGGTATATGTACAAATTCTTTATGGTCTGCTGCTTACTGGTTAACAGACAATATCATGATCTTTTGCAATGTGCAATCATTTATGCATAGTTGCCACATCCAAAGTAAAAAGTTAATTTACTTGAAAGACATAAAAGCAAACGTTTTCTGTATGGGAGAGATAAGTACATTTCTAAAATCCTTCATTATAGCACACAAGCTGTTTCAAACACTGCCCTGTGTTAGTCATTGACAGCCATGTTCTCAGCTGCCGCAGCAATTACACTATTCCTGCCAATCAATTGGTCACATAACGGGTGCCCATTATGGGCTAAATTACAAGTGGAGCAGTATATAACGCTCCTGCACTAACTACACTAGAAATAAGCTTTTTGCGCGCGTCAGGTAGCACCGTATTACAAGTTGAAAATAAAATGTTTTCGTTCACGCGCTAACCCGATGCGCGCAAAAAGCTGACGTTACAATATCACACATGTGTTAACCTATTCCCCCATAGAAGTCAAAGGAGCAAAAAAAGTGGGGGTAGAACCCTTACCCCCTACTCGCGCACAAACCCGATTGAAAATCCTCAAGTGCGCTAACCCAACATGAAAATATGAATATTTCACATTCCAATGTTCTTCACATTGCAATTTATAAATACTTAGAACATATTCTGCTATATGTACACACACACACACACACAATATATATATATGTATCTCTTTGTTAAAGCTATTTGCCTGTCTTATTTTTCTAACACATGAGACCTCATATTTTTGCGCCCTTATAACTTAATTTTGTGCACTTTTTTTAATAGTGTTATTATGAGTGTCACTGCATTTTTAAATGTATTTTTGATGTGTTTTGTGACTTTTGTGTTGCGCAAAACAGTTAATCAGAGGTCTGAATTTGCGCTATCCCGACACGCGTTAACTTCAATTGTGCTCAAGCAAATCGCGTTTACTTTCAACTTGTAATACGAGCGCTACATCCGACTCGTGCAAACAGCTGCAACAAACCTGGTATCTTATATGGTCTCTGAGATATGATCCACAAGATTAGTGATGATTAGTTTAATGCCGATTCAAAACGCACAATGCGCTTTCACATTACAGCCTAGTTATGGATAGTGAAGCGTCTCACTGTGCTGTGAATTTACATTACACACAAGCCTGGGACAATATACATTTACTAACTAAAGTGACACTGTATCCCTCTCTCAGTTAAACTAATAACACTCATCAAACTACAGCACTAGTCTTCTCATTGTGTCAGAAAAACGGCAATTGACAAAAGAGTGCCATACATCCTAAGTAGTAAATGATGACTACTTGAAATGGGTCTTTTTATTCCATTATAAATACATTAACACATGCATCCCATTGCTCGCTTGAAAAGGAGGAAAACATTCTTCAAATTTCATGGCTTATAGTTATCAGACAATTTACAACACAGCTGATAGATATTGACACCAGAATATGGCTACAGAAAAAAAGAATCAACAAGAGAGTATGAGGGAAAAAAAAGAACAAAAAGAAAAAGCAATATAGAAAGAATAAACAAATGAAACAAAATATAATAAAATAAGAGTCAGGAATAGCATTTTTGTAGTAAACAATTCTACACTACATATAGTTTTACATTTTGTCAGCTTTTCCTGTAATTTAACTCTGCACCTAGAGAGGCAAAAATGCATTCTCCAGAATTCAGAGCTCTTACCCTGCAACATTCTACAGAGTGTTTTCTTGATCAGTGCAGTAGCTCATTATATATGTATAATTGGTCCAACAGGAGAGATGGGATTAACAATAATCAAGAGATTTTTCAAGGGATATGTTCCTTGACTGTAATTATGGCAATTTTTGTTATCAAAATCATTTTAAAAGGTGTTAAAATATTAGTTTTATGCAGAAATTTGTAATGCAGTGAACAATTACTATTGCATACTATGGGCTAGATTTATTAAAGCTGAGGCGTACATGGGTACGCCTCAGCTCGCCTGTGGCGGGGCGAAATTACCCGCAGGTATTTGCCATTGCACACGAGCGCAATTTTGCGCTCGCGTGCAATACCGCCCCCTGTCCGCGCACAGCCAATCACGCGACCGAGGAGATTGAATTTCGCCACAATAGAGGTGGCGAAGATCTTAGGGAAGCAGCGGTCTGGTGACCGCTGCTTGATAAATCACGGCGAGCAAGTTCTTCTGAGAACTTGCAGCCGTAGAGGCTTGATAAATCGAGGTGTGTGTGTGTATATATATATATATATATATATATATATATATATATATATATATATATATATATATACTTATACACACACAAAAATACTTGAATTTGCTTTTATATCTTGAAAGCGTTTACACAATTTGCACATTACTGTCACATTTGTACTTAGTTAAAGGAAAATAAAAATCACAATTAAACTTTTATGATTCAAATAGAGAATATAATTTTAAGATACTTTTCAATTTACTTTAAAAGGGACAGTAAACACCAAAAATGTTATTGTTTAAAAAAGATAGATAATCCCTTTATTTACCATTCCCCAGTTTTGCATAACCAACACTGTTATATATACTTTTTACCTCTGTGATTATTTTGTATCTAAGCTTCTGCAGCCTGCCCCCTTATCTCGGATCTTTTGACAGACTTGCATTTCAGGCAATTAGTGATGACGCCACAGGTGTGAGCACAATGTTATTTATATGGAACACATGAACTAACGTCCTCTAGCTGTGAAAAACTGCCAAATTTATTCAAATAAGAGGTGGATTTTAGAGGCTTATAAAATTAGCAAGCATATGATCCTACCTAGGTTTAGCTTTCAACTAAGAATACCAAGAGAATAACGCAAAATTGATGATAAAAGTAAATTGAAAAGTTGTATAAAATAATATGCACTTAATCATAAAAATGTAATTTGGACTTTACTGTCCCTGTAATTACGAAATGTACTATTTTATTTTGGTATCCTCTGTTTAAAGCCATAAACCACATGTCTCTTGTAATTGGCTCACCAGATTGCTGCTCTGGTGTTGACTTTAACCCCTTTCCAGGGGTTAACACAGTTTTATGCATGAAATAGTGCAAAAATAAAATGCTCCAACACATTAACACATCACTTTTATGTCACTTTAAATGGATATAAAATATTTTATTTCATTGTTGTAATAAAAAAATAAAAAAACACTAACAGTGGGTTATACTTAATAGAAATAAATATGTATTATTCATCATCTTAAAAGGATTTACTAACCTTTGTTAGTGAAAGGTCCTATCACAGTCCCACAAGAGGGCTGTGGTCTCTATAGGAAGGCAAAGTAGCAGTGTTTCCTTTTAAATGTTACTATATTACTAGCTGCAGTCAGTTTATTTCCCATGCTTGGTAGAAGACTTTTGCTGCAAAAGTTTTGCTGCAAAAGTTGTGTGACAATAAAACTTAAGTTATGTAGCACTTGCTTGCTTATCTAGCTGTGTGCAGTGGCTACAGTGATAATTTCTAAGGGCTCATTTAGCTAAAACAAACAAGATGTTTGTTGTTTTTAAACACAATCTGTTTATTTTTAGGTTTACTTGGATTTAACAAATTCAATTAAATGAGTAATGTTTCATAACCCTGTCAATTTTACTTTACTCCAGTCCTTTTTTATATATAAAGTAACCACTGTATTAAAGTTATTGGAGTGAGTCACATATAATGAAACCAATTTGCTTTAATGAACACACTACAAAATAGAGGGAAAAAGTAACTGTGTGTGAATTCACAAAGCTGTTATCATTCCTTAAGTAGCATAAAAATAAACTCCATAAAAGGTATACAATGCATTAATAGCCACAACAAATACATTTAAAGATTTTGCTAGCCCTTTTTTCCCCCCTTACAAATATAACTTTCTGTAATCTTGAAAATGCATCTACTAGAATACCTAAAAGCCATGTTCAGTCAACAAGTAACTTTTGCTATGTAAAAAAAAAAAATTATATATATATATATATATATATATATCATAATTTATGTAAGAACTTACCTGATAAATTCATTGCTTTCATGGTGGCAAGAGTCCATGAGCTAGTGATGTATGGGATATACATTCCTACCTGGAGGGGGCAAAGTTTCCCAAACCTCAAAATGCCTATAAATACACCTCCCACCTCACTCATACTTCAGTTTAACGTATAGCCAAAAAGTCCTAAACAAGAAGTTTTAATCTTTTTTTAATGACTTTTATAACTTTATAGAGAGGAGTCTGATTACAACTGTTGCTTATTTTGAATATCCTTACTCTGTCGCTAATTTATTATCAACTTATCAGTACCAGTACTCTATTGTCCCTTTCTTTTCTTTATTCATTACACACACATTGCACAATGCACTTTGATGAACTTATAACTTATTGTTCACTATTTATATTGATATATTGCACATTACATTTATATTAGTGTAAATATACAGTTTTTACATATAACTCATGTATCATACATACACACTTAGTCCTTTAGTTGTATATCTCCTTCATTGCACATTACATATTTTCTGTGGTACTGTGGTATGATAATAATTTTGCACATGTCACTAATGCTTATTTTTGTTTACTTATCAGATTTACCATCTTATAGTACTTTTCATGTTATGGACGGGTTAGATACTCAATCACATTTCGTTGTCCCTGTTTTTTTACTTTGTCCAAGGACAATAAATTAATCTAATCTAAAAGTGAGGTGTATAAAAAGCATGTAAAAAGAGGAACTGGAAAAAATAATGTGCTTTATACAAAAAAAATCATAACCACAAAAACTAGGGTGGGTCTCATGGACCCTTGCCACTATGAAAGAAATGAATTTATCAGGTAAGTTCTTACATAAATTATGTTTCCTTTCATGTAAGTGGCAAGAGTCCCTGAATTAGTGACGTATTGGGATATAATACCCAAGATGTGGAAGTCCACGAGTCATATTTCCGCTGAGAAATTAAATCCCGAAAATAATTAAGTTTTCTTTAAAAAATTCAAAAAACTCAAATCAAAAGCAGTAGAATCAATCTGAGACAACTGCCTGAAAAATATTTCTACCAAAGGCTGCTTCCGAAGAAGTAAACACATAAAAAAGGTAACATTAGAAAAACTATGCAAAGATGACCAAGTTGCTGCTTTGCAAATTTGATCAACTGAAGCTTCATTCTTGAGAACCCAAGAAGTGGTAACTGATCTAGTAGAATGAGCTGTAATTCTCTAAGCTTTGTGAATTAAAAATCTCAACCAAAAAAATAGAAATAACAGAGGCTTTCTGACCTTTCCTGGAGTCAGAAAAAATAAAAAATAGACTAGAAGTCTTTCTGAAATCTTTAGTAGCTTCAACATAATATTTAAATGCTCTTACCACATCCAAAGAATGTAAAGACCCTTCAAGAGTATTCTTAAAATTAGGACCCAAAAAGGAACAATTTCCTTATTGATGTTTTTAGAATTCACAACGTTAGGCAAAAATTAAAATGAAGTCCGCAAAACAGCTTTATCTTGATGGAAAATGAGATAAAGAGACTCACAAGAGTGAGCAGGCAATACAGAAACTCTTCAAGCAGAAGAGATAGCCAAAAGAAATAACACTTTCCAAGAAAGTAATTAAATGTCTGGAAAATGCATAGACTCAAAAGGAGGAGCCTGTAAAAATTTTAAAACCAAAATTGAGACTCCAAGGAGGAGAAATAGATTTAAAAACAGGTTTAATATGAATCAAAGCCTGAACAAAACAGTGAATATCAGGAAGTTTAGCAACCTTTTTATGAAATAAGACAGAGCAGACATTTGTCCTAAGAAATAGCCCCAATAGGACTTTAACTTAAAAACAATAAATTAGCCATAGGTAAAGGGATATAACTTTTAAAACCTATAAGAAAGGTAAAAGGAAGCACTAAGTTTAGATTCCTTACTAAACATTTAATAGATAGGATCTGGAATAAGAAAAACTTCAAGAGTTACCTCAGAAGCTTAAAAAACAGAATTCAAACATTTGCTATTCTTGTTATCAAGAGGACTAGATTCCTCAATGCTCAAAGTAAACAATACTTTGTTAATCAAGAATGAATACATTTAATTGAAAGTTTGATTTATCAAAATCAGTCTCTGAAATAGGATCCTAAAACCACATCAGCAGAAATACTACAGTATGCTGTCAATCAATACAAACTTCAATCGTTTATGAGAAGTTAGGAGAGATCGTTTACGTTAATTTGAAGGCGGAATAGCAGTCATAGCCTTCTCTATATCTTTTGCAATATAATCCCTTATATCAACTGTAATATTATGTACATTAGACTGTGAAGGTAAAACAGTGTATGTATATGTACTATAGAAACATTATCAGTATGAATAATAAAATATAACAAGTGCCAATTAAAGTGCTAACTAAACAATATACACACTTTGGTAGAAATTGTGTACAGCATAGTTTATATAGTAACATCAGAGGCAGGATCAGTCTGAGACATCTTGAAAAATGTAACAAAAAAGAAAAAATAACATTTTAAACAAAAATCTCCAATTTCCACAAAATAGAAGTTTCAGGAATGGGAAAAATGCTTATATGAAAAAACAAAAGTAAATATCATAGCCCTCTGTAACAAATGAAAGCAGAGAGCAAAAGAGGAAAACATTTTTGGCGCCAAAAATGACACCAACAAAGATGACGCAAATGCTGAGAAAAAACATTTTGGCGCCAAGGTTAACAGGAAATGACATGATTTGCGTCATACCTGGCACGACTTCACGGCAAAAAAATTTGCGTCACAAACGCAAACTTTGCTGCAAAAAAAATTGCATCAAGAATAACGCAATAAATAGAAACATAATGCGCCATCGCAAGCCTAATTTGCCAGCAAAAATTTGAAAAAACAAGACCTAAATTACAACTAGCTGGAACCTCAGGTAAGAAAAATATTTACTTAATTTCTCCCAAACATAATTTTCCATGCTGAAACTGTAAGACTGCAAAGGGAAATAAACATAGACCTGACTCATGGCAAATGTATGGAATATATATTTTAAAAAAAACTTAAAAATATAAAGTGCCAAACATAGCTGATAGTGTCTTAAAAAAAGATATATAATTACCTGAAGACACCCATCCACATATAGCAGACAGCCAAACCAGTACTGAAACATATCAGCAGAGGTAATGGTAAAGGAGTATAATGTCAATCTGTAAAGGGAGGTGGCAGATGAATCCCCACGAGCGAATTTACAGAGAGCCTTAGAATAGATTTCCCATAGGTGAAAACATGGCATTAGGCAAATACTCCCTTCACATCCCTCAAACAAACACTGTACTTTGAAAGGAACTGGGCTTCAAAATGCTTAGAAGCGCCTTTCACAGAAGAAATCAAGCACAACTTGCTTCACCATCCTCCAACGAAGGCAAAGTTTGTAAAACTGAAGTATGAGTGAGGTGGGAGGTGTATTTATAGGCATTATGAGGTTTGGGAAACTTTGCCCCCTCAAGGTAAGAATGTATATCCCATACATCACTAGCTCATGGACTCTTGCCACTTACATGAAATAAATATATTTACTCATAAACAATGGCACATGTAAAGCCTTGAAGAAATCTTTGCAATTGTAGCCATAAAGCAAATAAATGTCCTACTTGTTCCACTCAATTTGCGTATATTGTGTTTTTTTACAACTAAGACCACTTGAAAATAGAAACTACTAATGGGTGTCATTCAATGTAAACTGGCAACTATCTCAATCAGATTATTTTAACAAAACCACAGTTTTAAAAACCTTAACAGAAAGAAAAACAGCTGCTGAATCTGTCTGAAACTAAACCCATGTGTATAAACCATTATTTTGTACTGAGATGTACAATTAGTCATTGCTGGGGAACAGAAAGGATAAAACAAGAGAACTGAGCAAAATCAACATAATTCACATGTGATCTATTTAACCCCTCGGCTGCCAAATAGGATAAAGAAGAAAAAGTTAGTCCGTTTACATTTCTCAGGTTAAAAGCATAGGTCAGCAGATTCTCAGGTAAATAATCTGCCTAGCAACTTGCTCCTCCATTTTCTGATATTTTATTTAGTAATGTTTGTGTTGTCAACAGATTTGGAATGTTTTACCATAGATTTTCTATCCAGCTCCCAATTGCTTATGGTCACAACCCACTGTCTCCTTTATCGCATGGTTCTATTTTTTTTACCTTTCTCTGAAGTCTATAATACAGTACTGGAATTGCACAGTTATCTTTTGTTTTTAAATATCGGATTTATAATTTAGCTGAGGAAATGCCAGTTGAAAAACTAGTTTAAAAACAGAAACTTTTAAGCAACATCACAAATATACTTAGTTCCTTTCTAATTGTTCAGGTTAATACATTTTGTTTACCTTAAGGGCATTTCCAATACAATGCAATATCCTTGTATTTGCAAAAATTATTTTATGATTAATATAATTTCAAGTGTTAAAGGGACAGTATACAACAGCATGTAATAGACACTACTATAAAGAATAATATGGACAGATACTGATCTAAAAATCCAGTATAAAATCATTTAAAAACTTACTTAGAAGCTACCAGATTAGCTCTGTTAAAAAGGTAGCTGGAACACCCACTGCACGTGGAAAAAAAGCAGACACCCCCCCTCCCCCTTCCTTTGCATATGAAAACACCCTTTAAACAAACAGAATCAAGCTGGAGTAGGTATACATCAGTATTCTCCTAAAATTTTGGGGCTTGGTTAGGAGTCTGAAAATTAGAGCAATGTTATCTAAAAATAAGCAAAACTATACATTAAAAAAAAAAAAAAAAAAAAAAACACACCACCTGTATAGGCTATATAAATGGATCATCTACAAAATATTTATGCAAAGAAAAATCTAGTGTATAATGTCCCTTTAACCTTTTATGCCAAAAAAACAAATAACTGGCATAAGAGGCACACTTTCTCTTTGTATACTATTTGCATTGTTGGTGCTGACACCAGGGACTCAAAAATTTTCTCCCCTTTAATTTGCTCCCAATGATCCACTTTACCTGCTGGAGTGTATTAAATTGTTTACAATTAGCTCCTTTACCCTTATATTGGCATTTGAAATAGTTTATTTAGCATGTGGTAGCCCCACCTATTCTGAAAGTTTGTGGCCGCAGGTCCAAGCTATAGATAAGCTTTGTAAACACAGCCAGCAGAAGAAATTACACTCCCAGTAGGATATAGCAGAGATAAGGTAATAAAATGTTGATTTTCCATTGTTCTCTCCAAGTATAAGATAAAGAAACATGTATATGTACACATGGTGATACCTACAAGCTCAAACCATTTTATTAGGTTGTGGCTTCAAAACACAAAATCAGAGCTTTAATATACACAAGTAAACCTTAAAAAGCTAATATTTATACATTTTTTACTCTGCAGTTGGAAAAAAAAGCAATTGTAAACACATTAAGTGAAAAACTATTTTACAGTATACTGTCCCTTTAACCATTTCCCGCCATTAGGACGTTCCATGCCGTCCTAACTGCGCTGGGCTTTAGCGCTGTTAGGACGGCATGGAACTCCTAGCCATTTGGCTGTCCTGAAGCCATAGTGGCTTGATAAATGGGATTGCGGGCTGGAGAGCGTGTCTAGCATCATAGGCTCCCCCCTGGCCCGATCCCATTATTGAAATCACGCAATCGCATGAACAATCTTGTGATTTCAATTTGTAAACAAGTTAGCTCCGTCAGGAAAGGGTTAAAGTGATAGGAAAGTCAAAATAAAACTTTCATGATTCAGATAGAGCATGTAGTTAAAGACATTTTTAAATTTACTTCTATTTTCAAAACGTCCTCTGTTCACTAGTGGGAGCTAGCTGCTGATTGGTGCCTGCACACATTTGTCTCTTGTGATTGGCTAACTAGATGTGTTCGTCTAGCTGCCAGTAGTGCAATGCAGCTTCTTCTGCAAAGGATAACAAGAGAACAAAGCAAATTTGATAATAGAAGTAAATTGGAAATGTGTTTAAAATTGTCCTATCCAAATCATAAAAGAAACATTTTGGGTTTCCTGTCCCTTTAAGTGTAAAGTAGAAAGCACAGTTCACAGGCAAAACACACTCCTGATGATCACAATTCAGTGAAACTTTTTTTTACATTGTAAAAGATCTATAAGATTGATTGACAGACTATATCATTACAGTTATCTTGCAACAAAAGTATTAATTTTAATAAATTGCAGTTTGCCTAGTCAACCTCCATCCCCATTATTGATGCCTGTATGCAATACCTGTACCAGCTATGCCCAAAATACACCTGCACAGCATTTGATTGGCTAGACATACTTGACAGAATGTGAAGATGTTGACTGTCTACCCAACAAAATAAATATTTGAACAACTTTAGATCCTAATTTTACCGGTTAACCCTTTCATGACAGGGTCATAATGTCTACATCGGAACAGAAATCCTGCGATTGTGCACGCAATTTCAATTATGGGATTGGGTCAGTGGGCATCCCTATGACGCTAGGCACGCCCTCCAGACCGCAATCACATTCAGAAAGCGCTGTTGGCTTCAGGATAGCCAAACGGCAATGACGTATTCCGTCCTAACGGCGCTAAAGCCCAGCGCCGTTTGGACGGAATACAACTCCATAACGGCGCTAAAAGGTTAAAAAATGTCTTAACCGCAATTGTTTAGATGTTCTACAGAACAGTTGGAGTTCTATGCTCCTATGTTTTCAGAGTTCAGTTTTGTAACACATTAGAGCATTTTCTTGTTGCACTGTTATGTCACTTTAACTAGTATATATGTTTTCTCAAGACAGATATTCCAATTGTCAAACTGAAATCCTGCGATTGTGCACGGATTTCAATTATGGGATTGGGTCAGGGGGGCATCCCTATGACGCTAGGCACGCCCTCCAGACCGCAATCACATTCAGAAAGCGCCGTTGGCTTCAGGACAGCCAAACGGCTATGACGTATTCCGTCCTAACGGCGCTAAAGCCCAGCGCCTATTGGACGGAATACAACGCCATAACGGCGCTAAAAGGTTAAAAATGTCTTAACCACAATTGTTTAGATGTTCTACAGAACAGTTGGAGTTCTATGCGCCTATGTTTTTAGAGTTCAGTTTTGTAACACAGAGCATTTTCTTGTTGCACTGTTATGTCACTTTAATTAGTATATATGTTTTCTCAAGACAGATATTCCAATTGTCAATATTTATTTTTACGTTTAGGTCTATGATAAGTAAGCAGTTTAATTGTTGGGAATAAGTGACAATTTTACAGGAATATTGAACTATTCTGTGAACTATGATGTTTCTGTATTCCCCCTAGAGAAAACCTCTGTTACTCCCCATTTGCCACACAGATTGCACCTCTTGTCTGCAATTGGTTTATTTCCTTTTCATATCTTTCTAATAACTGTGTATAGCAAGATTTGTTGGCCCTATTTTGCTAAGTTGTTGATTGATGTTAGTTTGTATTTGTTATATGGACACACAAAAGTGACTAAAATTCCAGTATGGCAACCTAATATTATAGAGGTCAAAAAGACCCAACAAACTGTATATAAAGCTCAATCTTCAAGAACTGAGTATGCCTGTGTATAAAAATATGACTACTTATGGGTACAAGATCTAAAGTACAGTGATGCCATGGGAACCTCACAATACCAGCTGCTATTCACTTGCACAACAGTAGCATCATAAGACAAACAGATGACACACATATAAATGCATTGTCTAAGTGACATTTTAGACTGCAAGCTTTTATGGCCAGGGTTCTTGGTGTTGCTTATGGATCTCTAGCACATGCTGTGGATAGATGACATAGTTAAATACTCTATTAACCCTTTGTCTGCCAGGGAGAACTGCCCAGTGTGACAGCCAAGGAGTTAACAATAACAGTATACATACACCTCCCCTGCACCCGAAGACGCCGTATCAGCATACCCACCCCAACACCCCTAATCGCTAAGGATCCCCGCAATGTACTGTGCCCGATAGGACAGATATAGAAGCGGTTACTTAACTGCACGGCGGCTGCTCCGGGCGGTCTCTATGGGGACTGTCTGACAGAAGAACACGACAGAAATCCTCCGCCCGACACACTACAAGAAAAAGATTACTCCGCTGCACCAGCCTCTGAAAGAAGTTCCAATTAGAGTAGTGTGTGAGCTTGATGAGTGTACTGTAGGGAAAGTTATATAGTTAACCAGAGAAGATGTAAGACAAACTAGTGATGAAGGTGCTGATGGTAAAAGCCGATGATAACACTGTGCTTGGCTGCTTAGGGAGCAACATAGGTCACTAGTTAGTGAAAGCATTCCCAGCAGGCAGACTAACTGGGAAGGAAAGAATTCATGCCTGAATAATCAGAGATGAAAAAAATAAGCTTTGGAAAGATTGGCAGCTATTGTGAGAGGGGAGTGGTCCCAGAGGAGAGGCTGACAGTCCATGTTTGTATATTGAAAAGAGCTTTAGTCTGTCTCAAATTTTGTGTCCGCTCATCAGAAAGAGAGGAAACAAAAACATAGACGACAGTAAACTTGGTAGGTGATTTCTGTGTGCTGGTAAGTATCTGTGGCATAGCCCCCAAACTCCGGGCCCAGATTATAAAGTCTGTCCAGGACCTAGCCTCCATACTTGTGCTTGCAGGACTGTATATGACTAAATCCATGCAATGGGAAATCCCAGGCTGATGACGTACTCATTTGAAAATCCACTTTTATTACTTTTTTCAACTTTAAGATGCTCTAAATGTAGGCTGACCATATTGCCGCTTTAAAAAGGGACACATATGAAAAATACATATGTCAGGGCTGTTTTCAGGGCTGTTTAAAGAAATGGTTTTGTATAAGAACCTTCACATATGTATTTTTCATATGTGTTCCTTCTTAAAGCGGCAATCTGGTCAGCCTATCTAAATGTATTTATTTCTTAAATATTTAAACGACCACTCAATGCAGTAGAATTGCATGATTAACAAGTACATAATAAAAAGACAATGATTTAACACCTACTCTGAATTTCAAATAAGCAGTAGATCCCCCCCATTTTCCGGCCCCCTGTATCATGTGACAGATATCAGCCAATCACCGACTAGTATACGCAGTGGCGGCTGGTGAATTTTTAGGATGGGGGTGCACAAGACCCTGCCCCTATTAGAAAACCACGCCCCTTTGAAAAACCACGCCCCTTTGAAAAACCACGCCCCTTTTAACAAGCCACACCCCTTTTTAAAAGCCACACCCCTTTGCGAAAGTCACGCTCATCAAATGGCCCCACACATTTGACCCAGCAGTGTTTTTGGTCATCGTCTTCTTGAAATATCCAGCCCCGGCCTGGGGGTAACTTCAACTGAAATTTGTGACTGATTCCTCAACATTATTCTCAAGTATCTGCTGATATTGAGTGGAATCCATGAGACCCTCAACAATATTCCCAGTAGTACAGGTCTTTGGAGGTGGTCTGTGGGCTGTTTTTGACCGTTCTTATCATCCTTTGACTATCCGATATTTTACTTGGCCTGCCACTTCTGGCCTTAACAAGAACTGTGCCTGTGGTCTTCCATATCCTCACCATGATGACTATGTTCCTCACAGTGGACACTGACATCTTAAATCTATGCAATAGCTTTTTGTAGCCTTCCTCTAAACCATGATGTTGAACAATCTTTGTTTTTAGGTCATTTGAGAGTTGTTTTGTGGCCCCCATGTTGCCACTCTTCAGAGGAGAGTCATAGAGAACAACTTGCAATTGGCCACCTTAAAACCTTTTCTCATGATTGGATACACCTGTCTATGAAGTTTAAGGCTTAATGGGCTCACCAAACCAATTTTGTCTTCCAATTAATCAGTGCTAGGTAGTTACAGGTATTCAAATCAACAAAATAACAAGGGTGCACAAATGTATGCACCTGTCTAATTTTGTTTTGATGCATATTGCACATTTTCTGTTAATCCAATAAACCTAATTTCACTACTGAATTTTTACTGTGTCCTTCATTTATTTGATAGATCAAAATGGAATTACTGATCCAAACAGCCTATTATTTTTAACTGAAAATCATGGAAATTGTCAGAGGTGCCTAAACTTTTGCATACAACTGTATATGATTTCATTCACTCAAACTGTATTAAAGTAATGTACTCAGATATGAATTATGAAATATATTTTTATGAAATGTAACATCAATTATATATAAATACTATGCTCCAATACAGCTCACAGGCAGGATATGTAAAAAATATACAAAGGGAACATTTGTTAAAGTTTAAGCTTCAAAAGATTCTTTACTTCATCGCTTAATGAGATTAGATCTCTACAAACAAGATAACCATGTTACCTCTCTGGGGTGACAGCGAAACAATTCTGTACTTTAGTTCAGATATGCTCAATCTTCAGGAAAGTAAGTAATTATCCCTTGTATGATATACAAATGATGAGACTAACAATACTTTTGAAGGTGTGAATCCACATATACGTCTGGAAAGGTTTTCTAGCTCAGAATCGATGCAAGCATGTAGAAGACAAAATTTCATATGAAATGACTTGTACCTAATTTTCATATAGTTTTATATACTCCTATACTTTATTAAGGAATGACTTCAAATATGGAATATATTTATATTAAAGTGGGATAAGAAGGAAATATAAATATCTTTACAATCACTACAGAATTCTAATTAAATGCAATGTAATATCAGAATATGAAATGAGTAATCAATTGATTTCAAATAGTTAATAGTATAGCTGATTATTAGTATCATACTAACTAAGTATTAAATTACAATCCTTTTAAGTCTCCCAATATTTAATGAATCATCGCGTTCATCATGTCCTCGAAGTGAAAGCTCAAATGCGCCGGAAAATAGAATACAATTCATAATTTTTTAAAGAACATAACGATTTGTGGTTACTTGATGATTGTGTTTTTTAACATTCAAACAATATGCACTGACAAGTTGTTGGCGAATATCAATCCTTCATCGCAAATTAAACTCTAATGGGGAGTATAAATGTGATTGGTAGCAATTATTTATATTTTTGGAGTTAAATGTGATAAATCGGCGACACCATAACTCACCCAACTTTAATCACCACTTTGTTTTTCAAACAGGAGACAATAAAAACAAGATCCTGTTTGCAAAATGACTATTAAGTTAATCTCTTAAGATATTATCAGTAGGAAGTATATATATATATTTATATATATATATATTTATAATATTTAATATTATGACCATGTCTAATATTTAAATTAATATACAAGAATCCATACTCTTCAGTATACCCATGTCTAGTCTTAAAATATACATGCTCAGTTAAATTATATAATAACATATATATTAACCAAATGATTAATCAAAGCTGCGAAATAATACGTATCTTGAATGTACATTTATGAAAATATATATATTCCTGGATTTAAAGAACCTTCCACTTCATAGAGAAATAAAACCACATCTCAATTATTGTTGCCCTAGCCCCCAGTGTTCGATATTAGGCAATGCAGCCAAAGGCTGTGGCAACATTAAGATAAAAACACCAACATTTGACTTTCTACAAAAGAAGATTATTTCTATAACACTAGTGCTTAATAATTAACTTCAAAGGTAAAGATTAAAAGAGAATGTTGATAACTCAAGTACAATTTTTGTAAATTAAGTCAATCCGCCTGTCTTTTTTTGATGCAAATAAATCAATAACATTTTCGGTGAATGTAGGCATGTCATTGATCAATTGTTTTTCAATTGTGAGCATGGCTAGAGCAGTCAGTCTTTCCTCAGTCATGGTGCTCCTTAGAAATGTCTTTACTCGTTTTAAAGTTGAGAAACATCTCTCAGCCTCAGCAGTTGTCACGGGAATAGTCGAAATAATTTGCAACAGTTTGTAGGTCTCCGAGAAAGTACTGTCCAAGTTATTTTCTATTACAAACTGTAGAAGACTGATGGCACCATTCATATTTCGGAAATCTGGTCTTCTGTAAATTACTCCTAGTTCAGTTTTCAGGCGATCTTTCTGTAATGTGTGATAAACCGCTGATGTTTGTTCAAGAAGCTGATTTGGAAAATTTTTCTCGTAATCCGCAAATTTTTCCGCTTGGAGGAGAGAAACAGCCGAGTAGTGAGTTATAAAAGAAAATCTATCTTTTACTTGATTTGTGATAACATCGCATATCTCTTTAGCTGCCACAGTCTGAGCAATGTGAATATTTTCTCTCTTCCTTTTCCTAGATGTTTCCTCTGTTTCTGATATCGTCATGGTCACTGTGTCCATTCTATTCCTTTCGTTTTCCATTGTCTGCTGGAAAGTGTTAATATGTTTTCGAATAAGTGCCGCATCTGTTTGTGTTTTCTGAAGTTGGTTGTATAACACATCTACATGTGGCATAATATTGTGAAAAACTGTAAGCCAGAACACGAATACCGAGTCTTGTAACATACGCCGAATAGCCCCTGCTTGATTTATAGCTATTTCTTTTTTCGATGTTGACTCTATTTTTTCCATGCATTCAATTAACTGTTCCCTGTTTTCAAAAACTGTATTGACGGTTCTACTCTTGAAATTCCACCTGGTGGCTGAACCATGAGGTATCCTTCTTCTAACAGTTTCATCTAGAATAGCTATCCTTTGTGGCGAGTTACTAAAAAAGTTAGTAATGTCACTTAGATTTGAAAAAAAAACTCGAACTTGTTGATTTTGACTACTTGCTTGGCTGACAATTAAATTAAGCTGATGTGCGTAGCAATGCACAAAATGTGCATTCTTGTAGGTACGTTTAATTATAGCCTGAACACCTGCATGCTGACCACTCATCACGCTTGCACCGTCGTAACTCTGCGATATGAGTTTCTCTGGGTTGTCTATAACTTTTTCCAAAGTAGCTTGAATACACGTAGCTAAAGATTCTGCATCATGTCCAGCTGGATTAGTGAATTCCCAGAATCTCTCAACCGGTTGTCCGTTACCTATAATGTATCTAAAAACAACAACCAATTGGAAGGCAGATGAAACATCAGTAGTTTCATCTGCTATCACTGCTACAAAACTTGCATTTGAGATTTCCTTCTTTATTTGGTTCTGGCAAACAGTAAGCATACAGTCTAATAAATCGTTTTGAATTTCTTTTGACGTTCCTTTAAAAACAGTGGCACTAGCGAGATGTTCTTTTAGAGATGCATCAAGCTCTGCTGAGAAGTTTATAAGACCTCTGAAAATGCCTGGATTTAATGAATCATCACGTTCGTCATGTCCTCGAAGTGCAAGCTCAAATGCGCCGCAAAATAAAATACAATTAATTATTTTTGAAAGAACATAGCGATTTTTCGTTACTTGCTCATTATGTTTTTTAATATTCAAACGATATGCACTGTCAAGTTGTTGCCGAATATCAACCCTTCCTAGCAAATTAAACTCTAATGTGGAGTTTAAATGTGATTGGGAGCAATTATGTTTATTTGTTTTTTGACTTAAATGTGATAAATCGGCGACACCATAACTCACCCAGCTTGAATCCCCACTTTGTTTTGCAAACAGGAGACAATAAAAACAAAAGAGCCTGTTAGATAATTCACAACCACAAATCCATGGATATTTATCATATACCTCGGGTTTGAATTCTCTTTTGTAATCTCTAGTTTTACATTTTGTCACCTGGGTAAGGTTAAGCATAGGTGTTGGCCTGAGCATTTTAATTTCCATTTTTCTTTCAATGGGCAACGTTGAAAAATGTAATTGCTTTAGCTCAGACACACTAATTTTACTAAGTGCCATCTTAACTGTTAGTTTACACACAAAGAACAGTCCTTTGCTCTTATCTAATATATAACTTGTAGGTAGGTAGCTCTGCAGCTGTTAGAAAATATACAACTTAATATTTTAATAGTTTGGCGGTTGTTATGTAATATATAACTTTTATGTAGGTAGCTCTGCTGCTCTGCAGCTGTTAGAAAATATACAACTCAACTTGAAGTAATAGTTTTATAGTTTGGCGGTTGTTATCTAATATATAACTTGTAGGTAGGTAGCTCTGCTGCTCTGCAGCTGTTAGAAAATATACAACTCAACTTGAAGTAATAGTTTAATAGTTTGGCGGTTGTTATCTAATATATAACTTGTAGGTACTGGTAGGTAGCTCTGCAGCTTTTAGAAAATATACAACTTAATTGTTTAATAGTTTGGCGGTTGTTATGTAATATATAACTTGTAGGTAGGTAGCTCTGCAGCTGTTAGAAAATATACTACTTAATAGTTTAATAGTTTGGCGGTTGTTATGTAATATATAACTTGTAGGTAGGTAGCTCTGCAGCTGTTAGAAAATATACAACTTAATAGTTTAATAGTTTGGCGGTTGTTATGTAATATATAACTTGTAGGTAGGTAGCTCTGCAGCTGTTAGAAAATATACAACTTAATATTTTAATAGTTTGGCGGTTGTTATGTAATATATAACTTTTATGTAGGTAGCTCTGCTGCTCTGCAGCTGTTAGAAAATATACAACTCAACTTGAAGTAATAGTTTTATAGTTTGGCGGTTGTTATCTAATATATAACTTGTAGGTAGGTAGCTCTGCTGCTCTGCAGCTGTTAGAAAATATACAACTCAACTTGAAGTAATAGTTTAATAGTTTGGCGGTTGTTATCTAATATATAACTTGTAGGTACTGGTAGGTAGCTCTGCAGCTTTTAGAAAATATACAACTTAATTGTTTAATAGTTTGGCGGTTGTTATGTAATATATAACTTGTAGGTAGGTAGCTCTGCAGCTGTTAGAAAATATACAACTTAATAGTTTAATAGTTTGGCGGTTGTTATGTAATATATAACTTGTAGGTAGGTAGCTCTGCAGCTGTTAGAAAATATACTACTTAATAGTTTAATAGTTTGGCGGTTGTTATGTAATATATAACTTGTAGGTAGGTAGCTCTGCAGCTGTTAGAAAATATACAACTTAATAGTTTAATAGTTTGGCGGTTGTTATGTAATATATAACTTGTAGGTAGGTAGCTCTGCTGCTCTGTAGCTGTTAGAAAATATACAACTCAACTTGAAGTAATAGTTTAATAGTTTGGCGGTTGTTATGTAATATATAACTTGTAGGTAGGTAGCTCTGCAGCTGTTAGAAAATATACTACTTAATAGTTTAATAGTTTGGCGGTTGTTATGTAATATATAACTTGTAGGTAGGTAGCTCTGCAGCTGTTAGAAAATATACAACTTAATAGTTTAATAGTTTGGCGGTTGTTATGTAATATATAACTTGTAGGTAGGTAGCTCTGCTGCTCTGTAGCTGTTAGAAAATATACAACTCAACTTGAAGTAATAGTTTAATAGTTTGGCGGTTGTTATGTAATATATAACTTGTAGGTAGGTAGCTCTGCAGCTGTTAGAAAATATACTACTTAATAGTTTAATAGTTTGGCGGTTGTTATGTAATATATAACTTGTAGGTAGGTAGCTCTGCAGCTGTTAGAAAATATACAACTTAATAGTTTAATAGTTTGGCGGTTGTTATGTAATATATAACTTGTAGGTAGGTAGCTCTGCTGCTCTGTAGCTGTTAGAAAATATACAACTCAACTTGAAGTAATAGTTTAATAGTTTGGCGGTTGTTATGTAATATATAACTTGTAGGTAGGTAGCTCTGCAGCTGTTAGAAAATATACTACTTAATAGTTTAATAGTTTGGCGGTTGTTATGTAATATATAACTTGTAGGTAGGTAGCTCTGCTGCTCTGTAGCTGTTAGAAAATATACAACTCAACTTGAAGTAATAGTTTAATAGTTTGGCGGTTGTTATGTAATATATAACTTGTAGGTAGGTAGCTCTGCAGCTGTTAGAAAATATACAACTTAATAGTTTAATAGTTTGGCGGTTGTTATGTAATATATAACTTGTAGGTAGGTAGCTCTTCAGCTGTTAGAAAATATACTACTTAATAGTTTAATAGTTTGGCGGTTGTTATATATAACTTGTAGGTAGGTAGCTCTGCAGCTGTTAGAAAATATACAACTTAATATTTTAATAGTTTGGCGGTTGTTATGTAATATATAACTTTTATGTAGGTAGCTCTGCTGCTCTGCAGCTGTTAGAAAATATACAACTCAACTTGAAGTAATAGTTTTATAGTTTGGCGGTTGTTATCTAATATATAACTTGTAGGTAGGTAGCTCTGCTGCTCTGCAGCTGTTAGAAAATATACAACTCAACTTGAAGTAATAGTTTAATAGTTTGGCGGTTGTTATCTAATATATAACTTGTAGGTACTGGTAGGTAGCTCTGCAGCTTTTAGAAAATATACAACTTAATTGTTTAATAGTTTGGCGGTTGTTATGTAATATATAACTTGTAGGTAGGTAGCTCTGCAGCTGTTAGAAAATATACAACTTAATAGTTTAATAGTTTGGCGGTTGTTATGTAATATATAACTTGTAGGTAGGTAGCTCTGCAGCTGTTAGAAAATATACTACTTAATAGTTTAATAGTTTGGCGGTTGTTATGTAATATATAACTTGTAGGTAGGTAGCTCTGCAGCTGTTAGAAAATATACAACTTAATAGTTTAATAGTTTGGCGGTTGTTATGTAATATATAACTTGTAGGTAGGTAGCTCTGCTGCTCTGTAGCTGTTAGAAAATATACAACTCAACTTGAAGTAATAGTTTAATAGTTTGGCGGTTGTTATGTAATATATAACTTGTAGGTAGGTAGCTCTGCAGCTGTTAGAAAATATACTACTTAATAGTTTAATAGTTTGGCGGTTGTTATGTAATATATAACTTGTAGGTAGGTAGCTCTGCAGCTGTTAGAAAATATACAACTTAATAGTTTAATAGTTTGGCGGTTGTTATGTAATATATAACTTGTAGGTAGGTAGCTCTGCTGCTCTGTAGCTGTTAGAAAATATACAACTCAACTTGAAGTAATAGTTTAATAGTTTGGCGGTTGTTATGTAATATATAACTTGTAGGTAGGTAGCTCTGCAGCTGTTAGAAAATATACTACTTAATAGTTTAATAGTTTGGCGGTTGTTATGTAATATATAACTTGTAGGTAGGTAGCTCTGCAGCTGTTAGAAAATATACAACTTAATAGTTTAATAGTTTGGCGGTTGTTATGTAATATATAACTTGTAGGTAGGTAGCTCTGCTGCTCTGTAGCTGTTAGAAAATATACAACTCAACTTGAAGTAATAGTTTAATAGTTTGGCGGTTGTTATGTAATATATAACTTGTAGGTAGGTAGCTCTGCAGCTGTTAGAAAATATACTACTTAATAGTTTAATAGTTTGGCGGTTGTTATGTAATATATAACTTGTAGGTAGGTAGCTCTGCTGCTCTGTAGCTGTTAGAAAATATACAACTCAACTTGAAGTAATAGTTTAATAGTTTGGCGGTTGTTATGTAATATATAACTTGTAGGTAGGTAGCTCTGCAGCTGTTAGAAAATATACAACTTAATAGTTTAATAGTTTGGCGGTTGTTATGTAATATATAACTTGTAGGTAGGTAGCTCTTCAGCTGTTAGAAAATATACTACTTAATAGTTTAATAGTTTAGCGGTTGTTATATATAACTTGTAGGTAGGTAGCTCTGCTGCTCTGCAGCTGTTAGAAAATATACAACTAAACTTGAAGTAATAGTTTAATAGTTTGGCGGTTGTTATGTAATATATAACTTGTAGGTAGGTAGCTCTGCTGCTCTGCAGCTGTTAGAAAATAAACAACTCAACTTGAAGTAATAGTTTTGCGGTTCTTTTATAATATATAACTTGTAGGTAAGTAAGCAACCGTGACAGCCGTCAACGGTCAACAACTAGTATCAGCAGGCAGCAGCACAGCAGTTAACTTTTTTTTTAAAAAAAAATAAAATAATTTTTACCTTTTTTTGCAAAACTTCTAATTGCAATCTGCTAATTAATTAATCTGCTAAAATACTTTTTATTAATGGTAAGCTACCGTGACAGCCGTCAACGGTCAACAACTAGTATCAGCAAGCTGCAAGCAGCAGCACAGCAGTTAACTGTTTGGTTTTTTTTCACTAAAGTTTTACCTTTTTTTGCAAAACTTCTAATTGCAATCTGCTAATTAGTTAATCTGCTAAAATACTTAAATTTATTAATGGTAAGCTACCGTGACAGCCGTCAACGGTCAACAACTAGTATCAGCAAGCAGCAGCACAGCAGTTAACTGTTTTTTTTGTTTTTAAAAAAAATTCACCTTTTTTTGCAAAACTTCTAATTGCAATCTGCTAATTAATTAATCTGCTAAAATACTTAAATTTATTAATGGTAAGCTACCGTGACAGCCGTCAACGGTCAACAACTAGTATCAGCAAGCAACAGCACAGCAGTTAACTGTTTGTTTGTTTTTAAAAAAATTCACCTTTTTTTGCAAAACTTCTAATTGCAATCTGCTAATTAATTAATCTGCTAAAATACTTAAATTTATTAATGGTAAGCTACCGTGACAGCCGTCAACGGTCAACAACTAGTATCAGCAAGCAGCAGCACAGCAGTTAACTTTATTTTTGTATTTTTTGAAAAATCACCTTTTTTTGCAAAACTTCTAATTGCAATGAATCTGCATTAATTTATCTGCTAAAAAATTATTTTATTATTCCCAAATTACTCACTAAAGAACTCTCTAATCTGTCTGTCTGTATCTGTTTTTAGTAAATATAAAAATTAACTTTGTTTTTCACTGACACTAGACCCTGTCTAAGTAGTCTACTCTCTCTAGACTGACTACTGTTCTTCTTGTAGTCTAAAAAAACTTAAACTGTTTGTTGACTGACTCACTCTCTCTCTTCAACTTCAAGAACCAACTGGTCTGCTCTGTAGTGTATTAACTACTAGTATTAGTAATAAAATTATAAATAACTGTCTAATAAGCTGCAGGCCTGCAGCAAAAAAAAATAGGCTTTCTCCCTAGTCCCTACCACCCTCCTGCCTACTAACTCGGAGTGACTGTGTGTGACTCTAATCTATCTATTCTCACAGTTCACTCAGGACAGCCAGCAGCACTGCAGGCTGCAGCAGTTAAGTAACAGTACAAGTTACAACACAGACGTCTGTCTGTCTGTAGATATATAGATTGCTTGCAAGTTGCAGCCAAGAGGCAGGTTAGCAAATATAGAGATTGCTTGCTGCAAGTTGCAGCCAAGAGGCAGGTTAGCAAATATAGCACGGTGCACCAAGTTCAAATTCGTGTCAACAAGACTAGTTAAACTAAAGATGAGAATGGATTTTCAAAGAAATTTGAAGTCACAGTGTCTCAGCAACACCAACACAAGACTCCTCTCTCCTCAACGGCTATCTCATCAATGCGACTTTCGCGCCGTTGAGGGGGAGGAGCCTTGTGGGGGCCGTCACGTGGACGCAACAGCGTATCACAGTGAGGCTGGATAAGGCAGTGGGAGGAGGCATAGGCAGAGCACAGGCTGACGTGCAAGACCGCACACTTCAGCCTGTGCGATTATGGGTCTATGGGAGTGACGGGCCTGGGAGGAGCTACGCCTGCACAGTGAAGCATAGATCACTGTGCAGGATAGGGTCTCCCTCTATTCGCACGTCTGCTGGTCGGGTCGGGAGAGGAGGAGACAGAGTGAGAGTCTGGAAGCTAGTGACCGTGACGTCAGCTGTTGTCAGGCAGAGCAGAGCCAAATACTGTCTGCTATGCTGTTGTGTCTGCCCGGTCCTAGCTCCCTCCCTCCTGCCTCTGCCTCCTAGTCCCTATAACGTACAGATACAGAACACAGTGACAGAGCCTGAGGAGTAATAAATACTAACTTGCTGGGGATAATAATAAAATATTAATTTTTCAGATAGGATCATAGGAGACTATTTGAAAAATTATATTTTATTAAACAAATATTATTTTTTTTTAGGTAATTTTTTTTTTTTTTTCTCATTTTTTTTTTTTTTTTTGGCTCAATTTTTTTTTCACCCTCTTGCCCTGGCTGGGGGTTCACGTGCGAATGTGCACAAATGGAGGAGCCTCCACTGAGTATACGTATATAGCAACAACACAGAGCAGCACTCTTAACTTTGGTTTACAGCCCACACTGAGAGACAGCCGTCTTCACGCTAGAGTACCTTCAGTAACACGCTCCAACTACAGGCGATCACCAGATGATGACGTCACCGATGCTAGCCAAACGATTGAGCGCTCCATCAACGCTTCACACATAAATCCAGAATCAGCAACAAAAAGGCAGCACCCGGTATATCCACACATCCAAATGACAGGATACAATAGTAAAATGCAAATTAATTTAAAAGGCACTATAAAACACGGTACATAGTACACCTCATAACAGAAAAAAGGTCAAACATGTTTCGTTGTTCACATATTGCACTTCCTCAATGAGGAAGTGCACTATGTGAATATGTGAATAACGAAACATGTTTGACCTTTTTTCTGTTATGAGGTTACTATGTATGTTTTATAGTGCCTATTAAATTCATTTACATTTTACTATTATATCCTGTCATTTGGATGTGTGGATATACCAGGTGCTGCCTTTTTGTTGCTGATTTTAGTAGTACACCCTGTGAGCTTGTGCACATGCTCCTTAGGCTCTTGTTCCTCAGAAAGTGTGTATATAAAAAGACGGTGTGCAAAACTTGATGATGGAAGTAAATTAGAAAGTGTCTTAAAATGAAGGTCAATTTTCATGTGAAAGTGCCCAGTTTTTAAAAAAAACTATTAAAAACAGGGGCACTTTCATTTATGAAAATTGATATAGCACCGTATTTTAAAAATACTTACCTTGTTCTGAAACGCCGGATTGCCATTCTAAAACGATGCCCCGCCTGCGTCTTCCTGGTTTACTTACCCAGCAATGACGAAACCGGCTTCCTCCAATCACGGCATTGCCTCAGGCAATGATTACCCCAGGGGAAGCCGTGATTGGAGGATGTCAGAATCGTCATTAATGACGTATGAAGAGGCTTGCAACGGGGTGGTGAAGCACTGAAGCGGCTTCAAGAAGAAAAGGTAAGTATATTTAAAAAAAAGGCTGAAATGTCAATTTTCACGAATGAAAGTGCCCTTGTTTTTAATAGTTTTTTTAAAAACCGGGCACTTTCACATAAAAATTGACCCTCACTTTAAAACTGCTGCTCTTTCTGAATCATAAAAGTTTTATTTTGACTTGAGTGTCCCTTTAAACAACTATTACATTTTTTAAATACATCTGCATATTATTCCCAGGTTAATCTTTACGTTGAATACATCATTATAGTTAGAATTCTTATTAGTGTTTAGTCCCTTTAAATTAAAAAAGTGCCAATGATTACAGGATGCCAGCTAAGGTAGTTGTTCGTGCAGGTTGTTAGCTAGTTTGATGGAGACTTGGGGCCCAGTTCCCAAAAACTTGTCGGCACCATCATATTTTACTGAGCATTATATTGTAAAGTGATTGACTCTCCTTAAAGTGAATGTAAAGTTGAATGAATGCCCGGTTTTTAAAAATACTATAAAAAACAGGAGCACTTTCATTCATTCAACTTTACATTGCAGCGTTTCTTTTTAAAATACCTTTTTCTTTAGGAAACCCAGACCGGCGATCCTCCACCCGCAGCTCCTCTGTACTTACCTCAGCAATGATGAAACCGGCTTCCTCTTATCGTTGCGTGGCCTCACAAGATGGACGCTCCGGGGTGCACGCCTGTGGGATATGTATTTGTAATTTTCCCAAAGTGTAAATATACTTTGAAGTTTAAACTACCCAAGTAGTTGTGTATCTCTTTGTTGCTTTTCACCAAGGAACAATAGCTATGTTTAAATGGTGAACGAACAGTGAGACATACTACTGAAGAAGATTTAGGTATTGATAGACACAATGTCTGTGGATAAGCAAGAAATAGATTGTAACTAATGCCTAAGCATTAAAGATAGATATCGTAATGATAAACACTGTGGCTCATTGGAGTTAGTGAAGATTATTTAGCGAAGTTAACTTGGATTAGATAGAGTTCCTGAGACTTCAGGGGTTAATATATGACACCAGTATAGATACAATAGGTTTTAGCAAGGTTAGAAAGCAAAGTCCTGGATACAAGGAGTTAATACTGAGGTAACTCTTTAAGGTTAGTAATGAATTCACACACGGGTTTGAATATATCTCCAATTGAATTTATAATCCACAAAGATAAACTTGGTGTTGCCGTTTTCAGGATGTAATATCTTCACACACTCACACATAAATATTTACAGTTCTCCATTCACTCATATAATTCTTAAACAGAATATTTGCAGGTTGGTTAGTTTGCGTTTTAATGCAAGGTAAAGATATAGAAATAGCAAACAGAAGCTGCGATAACTCAGTTGCACATAAATAATGTAAGTACATCCAGATTACAAAGAAGCAAGCATGATTATCCACTTAGCGATATACAAATTTCCTCTGGAAGAGATAATACATGGAGCGGTATCTTGTGATAAAAAGTTTCCCCCAGAGCGATACTTTACCAACCCATACAGTGTCCAGTGTGAGTGTGTCTGACTCCCGGAACGCCGGGGAAATGAGATCCGTCACAGCTGATAGTGGAGTGATCTGGAGGTGGATAACAGCCGGTCCTGGCTGTAAGGTTGAAATAAGCTACGAATGGATTAACCACAGGTACAATGATCAAATGAATAAGAGTTATACAAGTATAACCCGGTTACAGCAATTAAGATGCAGAATTGACCTGAAGAGAAAATAACTAATAAGACAAAGTTATTAACTGAACACATTACTGCAATTTTCAGGCAAGGTATCCTTGTATTGAGCTCCTTAAATAGGGTGGAGTTGTATAAGGGCGGGGATATACCTTAAAGGTATATCACAACGCCATGATTGGAGGAAGCCGGTTTCATCATCATCTGGATAATTCATAATGCCACCCGGCTGGCTAAATTATCTATGCAGTTTACTCCACACTACTGCCTACCCCAAGATCCGGCACCTATCGTAGGCATGTACGCTCTGATGTCAGAGAGGTCCTGAAACCAACTAGGAGGGTGGCGTGTTCACTGAGAAGACAGACCATGACTGCATACAGTCGATATTACCTGCTGATGAGACCAGAGGGCTTCCTCGCCTGACTGGAATCACCAACAAAAGTTGTCCACCGAACAGCACACTATACGTACCATACGGATATAGAGGGGAGAAACAGCTGATACTGTCGCAATTGTTGCAAACTACCTGCACCCAGCTAAAAGGGTTAAGATAAGTACTAACATTGACCAATTTAAATATTGGGGCTCAGCCTCATAACCGGAGACTAACACTTTTAACTCCTGCATAAGACATGCTAAGATATTCATCTATTTAAACTTTCTAAATAAGGACTTCCTTGATACAAAGAATCCTGTTGAAAGTGTTACATTTAGAAGTTATACTCCTTTGGTCTCGATAGAGGTTTTATACACATAAGTATTCTTATCTTTGCTAAAATTGCATTTTCTGTTGCTTGTTGATTAAGAATTTTTTTTTTTGGCCTTGGCTTGAAGGATCATTCGCCTAGATTTAGAGTTCTGCATTAGCCTTAAAAGGCAGCGTTAAGGGGTCCTAACGCTGCTTTTTAATGCCCGCTGGTATTATGAGTTAGGCAGGTACAGGTGTACCGCTCACTTTTCTTCCGCGACTTTTGGCTACTGCAAATCCCCTTACGTCAATTGCGTATCCTATCTTTTTAATGGGATTTGCCCAACGCCGGTATTACGAGTCTTGGAAGAAGTGAGCGGTACAGCCTCTACCTCCAAGACTCCTACCGTATATAAAAGTCAGTAGTTAAGAGTTTTATGGGCTAACGCCGGAACATAAAGCTCTTAACTACAGTGCTATAAAGTACACTAACACCCATAAACTACATATTAACCCCTAAACCGAGGCCCCCCCACATCGCAAACACTATAATAAAATTATTTAACCCCTAATCTGCCGACGGACATCGCCGCCACCTACATTATAGCTATGAACCCCTAATCTGCTGTCCCTAACATCGCCGACACCTACATTATATTTATTAACCCCTAATCTGCCCCCCCAACATCGCCGCCACCTACCTACACTTATTAACCCCTAATCTGCCGACCGGACATCGCCACCACTATAATAAATGTATTAACCCCTATACCGCCGCAATCCCGCCTTGCAAACACTATAATTTTTTTTATTCACCCCTAATCTGCCCCCCCAACGTCGCTGCAACCTACCTACAATTATTAACCCCTAATCTGCCATCCCCAACGTCGCTGCTACTATAATAAAGTTATTAACCCCTAAACCTAAGTCTAACCCTAACCCTGACACCCCCCCAAGTTAAATATAATTTAAATCAATCTAAATAAATTTACTATAATTAAATAAATTATTCCTATTTAAAAATAAATACCTATAAAATAAACCCTAATATAGCTACAATATAACTATTAGTTACATTGTAGCTATTTTAGGATTTATATTTATTTTACATGCAACTTTGTATTTATTTTAACTAGGTACAATAGCTATTAAATAGTTATTAACTATGTAATAGCTACCTAGTTAAAATAATTACAAAATTACCTGTAAAATAAATCCTAACCTAAGTTACAAATACACCTAACACTACACTATCATTAAATAAATTAACTACAATGATCTAAACTAAAATACAATTAAATAAACTAAACTATATTACAAAAAAAAACCAAAAAACTAAATTACAAAAAATAAAAAAAAAATTACAATTTTAATCTAATTACACCTAATCTAAGCCCCCTAATAAAATAAAAAAGCCCCCCAAAATAATAAAATTCCCTACCCTAAACTAAATTACAAAAGTAATCAGCTCTTTTATCAGCCCTTAAAAGGGCTTTTTGCGGGGCATTGCCCCAAAGTAATCAGCTCTTTTACCTGTAAAATAAAATACAAGACCCCCCCAACATTACAACCCACCTCCCACACACCTCTACTCTAAAACCCACCCGATCCCCCCTTAAAAAAACCTAACACTACCCCATTGAAGATCACTCTACCTTGAGCCGTGTTCACCCAGCCGGGCACCGATGGGCCAGAAGAGGACATCCGGAGCGGCAGAAGTCTTCATCCGATCGGGGCAGAAGAGGTCCTCCATCCAGCAGAAGTCTTCATCCAAGCGGCATCTTCTATCTTCATCCATCCGGCGCGGAGCGGGTCCATCTTCAAGACATCCAATGCGGAGCATCCTCTTCTTCCCGACGACTAACGACGAATGAAGGTTCCTTTAAATTACGTCATCCAAGATGGCGTCCCTCGAATTCCAATTGGCTGATAGAATCCTATCGGAATTAAGGTAGGAAAAAAACGATTGGCTGATGTAATCAGCCAGTCGGATTGAAGTTCAATCAGATTGACTGATTGGATCAGCCAATAGAATGCAAGGTCAATTCTAAATACAAAGTTCCCTGTAGAATAAATATAAATCCTAAAATAGCTACAATGTAACTAATAGTTATATTGTAGCTATATTAAGGTTTATTTTATAGGTAAGTATTTATTTTTTAATTAGGAATAATTTATTTAATTATAGTAAATTTATTTAGATTAATTTAAATTATATTTAATTTAGGGGGTGTTAGGGTTAGACTTAGGTTTAGGGGTTAATAACTTTATTATAGTAGCGGCGACGTTGGGGGCGGAAGATTAGGGGTTAATAATTGTAGGTAAGTTTCGGCGACGTTGGGGGCGGCAGATTAGGGGTTAATAAAAAAAATTATAGTGTTTGCGAGGCAGGATTGCGGCGGTTTAGGGGTTAATACATTTATTATAGCGGCGATGTCCGGTCGGCAGAATAGGGGTTAATAAGTGTAGGAAGTTGGGGGTGGAAGATTAGGGGTTAATAAATATAATATAGGTGTCGGCGATGTTGGGGGCAGCAGATTAGGGGTTCATAGGGATAATGTAGGTGGCAGCGGTGTCCGGAGCGGCAGATTAGGGGTTAAAAGTATAATGCAGGTGTCAGCGATAGCAGGGGCGGCAGATTAGGGGTTAAGAAGTGTAATATTAGGGGTGTTTAGACTACGGGTTTATGTTAGGGTGTTAGGTGTAGACTTAGAAAGTGTTTCCCCATAGGAAACAATGGGGCTGCGTTAGGAGCTGAACGCTGCTTTTTTGCAGGTGTTAGTTTTTTTTTCAGCCAGCTCAGCCCCATTGTATCCTATGGGGAAATCGGGCACGAGCACGTTTTTCCAGCTTACCGCTACCATAAGCAACGCTGGTATTGAGGGTTGAAGTGGAGCTAAATTTGTGTCAACGCTCACTTTTCTGAGGCTAACGCAGCCATTCAGAAAACTCGTAATACCAGCGTTGGCTTAAGGGTGCGCTGGGGAAAAAAAGGAGCGTTAGCCCCGCAAGTTTTTACCAACAAAACTCTAAATCTAGGCGATTGTTTGTAATGATTGTGTCTTTTATGGATAATTAGCCTGTTTGCCAGTGATTCTATGACTTTATTTCAGTTTGGTCTTTGATGAATCCCAGGACGTGGAACCCAAAAATGTTCTTTCATGATTTGATGGAGCATACCATTGTAACCCTTTCGCTGCTAAAAAAAACTCACACCCCTGTGCTAAGCCAATTTTGAGATTCTCATCGACAATCCCCTGTATGATGAGAACAACTTGTCATGCGCACACACAGGCTGTGATGCATGTGACGAGAATGGTTAAACAACTTTCCAATTTATTTCTGTTATCAAATGTGCTTTATTTTCTTGGTATCATTTGTTCAAGGAGCAGCAATGCACTACTGGGAGCTAGCTTAACACATTGGGTTAGCCAGTGTCAAGAAGCATTTATGTGCATAAACCAAACAGCAGCTAGCTCCCAGTAGTGTTGCTCCTGAACCTACTTATGTATGTTTTTCAGCAAAGAATACCAAGAGTACAAAGCAAATTATAAAATAGAAGTTGGAAACTTGTTTAAAATGTCATGCTCTATCTGAACCATGAAAGTTTTTAATTTTGACTTTTATGTCCCTTTAAGTATGTATTTCCTATTCAATGTGATCTATTAGATTTAAAAAAAAAAATGTTTTAAAAATGAAAGCCCTTGGGTGGATAGTATGTGGTGTGTGTGTTTGTTTTTTTTCCCTTTTTTAAAAGTACTGGTTCTCAGCTTTTGTGAGAACATTAGAGCCGGAGTCCCATAGCCCAACCAGACTGCCTGTGTGGGCACGTGGTAGATTGAAAGTGCAAGGATTCTCTTGCTGCTGGCTGCCTAGTGCGCTAAGCGTCTCAAGACAGGCTACACAGCTTCACAAGATAAATAGCACATAACCAGGATGTGTACTGTAAAAGACGAGGTCTCCCACGCTTTGGTGGGATATGGTGTGAATGAGTGAAGGGTCAAGAGGTGTTCTTCACCCTTATTTGTCATGGTGGTGTTACTTGAGATGAAAAACCAAGAGAAGCATGCCCTGTGTGCGAGACCCTGACTGCAATATAGAGGCTCGTGCAATGAGTGCTGTATCTCCATACGGTTGAAACGTTAAGAGCAAGCGGTTAGAGCATTAAAGGGACAGTCAACACCAGAATTTTTGTTGTTTGAAAAGAAAGATAATCCCTTTATTACCCATTCCCCAGTTTTGCATAACCAACACAGTTATAATAATACACGTTTTACCTCTGTAATTATCTTGTATCTAAGCTTCTGCTGACTGCCCCCATATTTCAGTTCTTTTGACAGACATGCATTAAAGAGAATGAGACTAGATATATGGAGACTAGGGACATTTGCAAGGTATTTGCTTCTTATTATCAATATTTATATTCTCCAGTTAAAACCAATCCTGATATCCAAGAGGTATTCTGGTCTAAAGTTGATACGCCCAAGATCCAGATGGAAGATTTAACAATGTTAAATGATTATATAACTAGAGAAGAAATTAGCAAGGCTATCGATAACTTGAAGTCCAATAAAGCCCCAGGCCCAGACGGATTACCCGCGGAATTTTTTAAATGTCTTAAGGAAGATTTATTACCAGTATTAGAGAAGTTATTTAACGTATACTACACACTAGATAACCCAATATCATCCTATTTCTCAATGGCTAACATCTCACTTATATTAAAAAAGGGGAAAGATCCGGAGGACCCAGGCTCGTATAGGCCGATATCAGTTTTAAACTCTGATTATAAGATCTTAGCCTCTATTTTAGCTGATAGATTATCTTTCTGTTTACAGAAACTTATTCACATGGATCAGACGGGCTTTATGATTAAGAGGAATGCCTCGAAGAACATACAGAAATTAATTACGTTGATAGACTACGCTTGGAATACGGAACAAAAAGTTAATATAAGTAATCGTACTGATATGGCTGTCCTTACATTAGACGCAGTCAAAGCGTTTGACTCCATAGTATGGGATCATCTCTTTACTTCACTTGGGAAATTTGGGATAAAAGGGAACTTTTTGCAATTTATTCATAGAATCTATTTGAAGCCCATATCATATTTACTAGTAAATGGGATGATCTCGCCAAAAATAACACTACAGCGAGGTACAAGGCAAGGATGTCCACTGTCTCCCTTGCTGTTTAATACAGCATTAGAGCCGCTAGCGATACGATTAAGAAATAGTCTACCAGGGATTACAATAGGATCTCTGCGTTTAAACACATTGCTATATGCGGATGATATTTTAGTCTTTCTACAAAATACACAGCAATCCATTCCTATTTTGAGGCAATTGCTAGAGGATTTTAGCTCATTTTCAGGTTACAAAGTGAATATGGAAAAAAGTGAATTAATGTATATTGGAAAAGTAGATTCAAGTCACCCTAGTAATCCGTTCAAAGTGGTAGAGTCTGTTAAATATCTGGGTCTTTTACTACATAAAAATCCGAACCACTGGTATTCTGATAATTTTATTCCTATATTCCAAAAAATTAAACAAGATCTGCAACTATGGACTTCTTTTCCCATACCACTAACGGCGAGAGTAAATCTGGTTAAAACCATTATCTTTCCACGCCTTCTCTACCCTGTTCAAAATTTGCCCTTATTAATAACTAACCGGGATTGCAGAATTTTGTACGGTTTCTTTTCTAAATTTATCTGGCAAAATAAAAAAACGCGCATTGCTCGAGCAAGACTAATGCAGAAATCATGGGCAGGTGGTTTATCACTGCCAGATATCCATTTGTATAATATTGCAGCGATGGCAAAAATTGCAATTGATTGGCTGGCAAGAACAGATATATTTTCCACTTATGTGCAGGAGTCTTTACTGATACATCCTTTTGCACTATCAGCTTTATTACATTGTAATCCGCGTCAATTACCATCCAACGTCTCTTCACTTATTTCATTTAAAAATATAGTTCTGGCGTGGCACAAATTCTGTAAAGTGCTGGAAATAGATTTTTCTTTGTCAGAATTTCTTCCTATTCAGGGTAACCCCTTATTTTCCCCCGGTTTACATCAAAAAACTTTTAAGAACTGGGCCGAAAAGGGGCTAAATCGGATTTGTCAGTTAATTGGCCCAGACGACTCAGTGTTGGATGGTGAAACTTTGTTCTCTCTTTATCATTTACCTAGATCAGATTTATTTGCGTTCTTTCAGGTACGTCATTTCATTGGGTCACAGGATTGGAGGTTTCCCATATCTGTTGTATGGTCCGATATCAGAGTCCTAATACAGAAATACGTAGCGGGTGTTACTTCTATCTCATTAATCTACGATATTATGCTCTCAAAACAAACGCAAGGTAGTTTAAGTAAGATTTGCGGTCCATGGTGTAAGACAATCCGTGATATAGATCCGGACAGAATCATACAAAGTTTTAAGTCGCTAGAAACTTGTAAAGTCCCCTCAATATGGAAGGAATCCCATATGAAACTAATAAACAATTTTTATTTTTATCCTGCTAAATTGGCTCGATTCTATCCTTCTAGGTCAGCTTCATGCCCCAGGTGTGCTTATATGGAAGCAGATCTATTACATATGTTTTGCACATGTCCTAGGATAAATCAGCTTTGGTTGAAACTTATATATTGGTTTAACAATATACATGGTGTTTCTGTTTCTCTCACGTTCCAGGATATTATCCTATTGGTTGAGTCCTCGAGTAGTCTAGATAGGTATTGGACTCGCTCTCTAAATACATTAATATTAGCGGCAAGACAGAGTATTCTTAAAAAATGGAAAGCAAATAAAGGGCCCGTATTTTCTGAGATCATGCATGCTATTCAAGATCAAATTATCTTTGAATCATATCATTTACAGGATGCCTCAGAAATTAGAATCAAAATCTTTTTACGTGGTTGGTATCCCACTATTAACTCTTATCCCCGGCCTATACAAAAACAGATTTTAACACCCTTTACATCCTCAGTTAGTTTTGCAGAAATGGTTATATTAGATCTTTTCCCACATTCATGGATAACAAAGGCTACAGATATTTAGTACCAATCGTAGTTGGGATCTGGATTAGCAGTGATGGATTTCCCTTGTGTGTTTTTTTTTTTTTTTTTTTTTTTCTCGCCCCTTTCTTCTATCTTTTTTATTAGTTGTTTTCGACTATCTGAGTGCTTTATTGTTTGTTTTGTGTATTTAAAACAGAAAAATTCCAGCCCAGTATCGAATATTGTTTACAAAGAAATTATCAATCCACTGAGAGAAAGTGAATTTATTGCGCTAATTTGTTTTTGTTCTATAACATGTTTTACCTTGCCCTGCGTGGCATAAAAGGTTGGATTCATTTGATTGTATACTGTGTTGGATACAAATAAATAAATATATTAAAAAAAAAAAAAAAAAAAAAAAGAAAGTGCAAGGATTCTCTTGCTGCTGGCTGCCTAGTGCGCTAAGCGTCTCAAGACAGGCTACACAGCTTCACAAGATAAATAGCACATAACCAGGATGTGTACTGTAAAAGACGAGGTCTCCCACGCTTTGGTGGGATATGGTGTGAATGAGTGAAGGGTCAAGAGGTGTTCTTCACCCTTATTTGTCATGGTGGTGTTACTTGAGATGAAAAACCAAGAGAAGCATGCCCTGTGTGCGAGACCCTGACTGCAATATAGAGGCTCATGCAATGAGTGCTGTATCTCCATACGGTTGAAACGTTAAGAGCAAGCGGTTAGAGCATTAAAGGGACAGTCAACACCAGAATTTTTGTTGTTTGAAAAGAAAGATAATCCCTTTATTACCCATTCCCCAGTTTTGCATAACCAACACAGTTATAATAATACACGTTTTACCTCTGTAATTATCTTGTATCTAAGCTTCTGCTGACTGCCCCCATATTTCAGTTCTTTTGACAGACATGCAGTTTAGCCAATCGGTGCTCAGTCCTAGGTCACTTTACGTGCATGAGCTCAATGTTATCTATAAGAAACATGTGAACTAATGCCCTCTAGTGGTCAAAATGTATTCAGATTGGAGGCAGTCTTCAAGGTCTAAGGAATTAGCATATGAACCTCCTACTTTTAGCTTTCAACTAAGAATACCAAGAGAACAAAGCAAAATTGGTGCTAAAAGTAAATTGGGAAGTTGTTTAAAATTGCATAACCTATTTAAAACATGAAAGTTTTTTTTGGACTTGACTGTCCCTTTAAAGGAGACCATGAAAACATACTTTATTCATTTATTTTTTATTGCACTACTCAGTGTTATATACACTGCTCATTACAGTACAGTAATGTGCCATCTGAATTATTACAATGATTGTAGAGAGAGAAAGAGAGAGAGAATGAATGTGTATATATATATATATATATATATATATATATATATATATATATATATATATATATATAAATAGCGAGAGAGGTACAGATTAGGGTCCTGAACGTGAGTCATGTTGGCTGTTAGCCACCTTTACATGAGATGATCACCAGGACCAGGAGCTTTATATACTAAGTAACAAAATGCCACAGTTGAACAGCTCTATCAGTCTCACAGGGCAATACTATATATACTTTTGGAGTATCAGCGAGTATTGCTGCAAACCTGAAGTGGAAGGAAACAAGCAAAAGCTTGTCTTTTAATATAGGAAGTTAATCCAGTAATATATCACTTCATAACTCAATACTCTTTCCCGCAAAAACATAGCAAAATTTGGTATGTGTGTTATATATATATATATATATATATATATATATATATATATATATATATATATATACAGGTAGCCCTCAATTTACGCCGGGGTTAGGTTCCAAAAGGAATGGTTGTAAATCAAAACCGTTGTAAATTGAAACCCAGTTAATAATGTAAGTCATTGGGAAGTGAGGGAGTTAGGTTCCAGGCCCCTCTAAAAATTGTCATAAGTAACACCTAATACATTATTTTTAAAGCTTTGGAATGAAGACTTTAGATGCTAAACAGCATTATAAACCTAATAAAATAATCACACAACACAGAATATATAATTAAACTAAGTTAAATGAACAAAAATATTTGCTAAACAGCATTATAAACCTAATAAAATAACCACACAACACAGACTATACTTGCATCTTTCTGTAAACAGTTCTTTCTATGCATTCCAATCTGGACTGATTTATAGACAGGAAGATCTTGTTCCTTTGCAAGCTGCTAGATAGCTCAGGTCTGGTTAAACTGATTACTTTCATCTTGCTTGGCTTGCATATCTTTGCTGCAACTCAAGCGGACAGCTCCACCTACTGGCTATTTTAATCAATGCACTGCTTCTCAATGCTTTTCAACAGCAGTCACATGACTGGAAAAAAAAGGTTGTTATTCTGAAACGGCTCAAATTGAACCGTTGTAAACCGAGGGCCACCTGTGTATATATATATATATATATATATATATTATTGCATTAAACATGATTGCCTACTACATTTGAAGAGAACATTAAATTTGTCTGTTCAACTCAATTAGTTGTAAAATATATCAATAAATGTAAAAACAGGAACTCCTCTTTGGGCAAGAGTTAAATGACAGCCTGTTTACTCTTTTTATGATGCGTAAAGGCTTGTATAAGTAAAGGGAAATGGAAGTCACATTTGAAATGTTCATTACTGAATTTCATATTTAAAATAAAAGCATACTGAAATATATATATTAAATAGAAAGAGTAAACAGGGCACTGGTAATAACGTGGGCAAAAAGTCAAGTCTAGACATATTGCAATATACATCTTGTGATGAGAGTGGGAGGTGATGTCAACGGATGGGGGCGTGGCTTATAGCCATTATAGTCTATGTCACAGTTACTAACACCTAGATTTAGAGTTCTGCGTTAGCCATCAAAAGCAGCGTTAAGGGCTCCTAACGCTGCTATTGGCTGCCCGCTGGTATTTAGAGTCAGGCAGGTACAGGTCTACCGCTCACTTCCCTACCGCGATTCCAGGCTACCGCAGATCCCCTTATGCCAATTGCGTATCCTATTTTTTCAATGGGATCTGCCTAACGCTGGTATTCGGAGTCTTGGGAGAAGCGAGCGGTACAGCCTCTACCGACAAGACTCCAACCGCAAAAAAAGTCAGTAGTTAAGAGCTTTATGGGCTAACGTGTGAATATAAAGCTCTGAACTACTGTGCTCTAAAGTACACTAACACCCATAAACTACCTATGTACCCCTAAACCAAGGCCCCCCCACATCACCGCCACTGTAATAATTATTTTTAACCCCTAATCTGCCAACCGGACACCGCCGCCACCTACATTATCCCTATAAACCCCTAATCTGCTGCCCCTAACATCGCCAACCCCTATATTATATTTATTAACCCCTAATCTGCCGACCGGACCTCGCCGCCACTATAATAAATGTATTAACCCCTAAACCGCCTCACTCCCGCCTCGCAAACACTAGAATAAATTGTATTAACCCCTAATCTGCCCTCCCTAACATCACCGCCACCTACCTACAATTATTAACCCCTAATCTGCCACCCGCACCGTCGCTGCTACTATATTAAATTTATTAACCCCTAAACCTAACACCCCCCTAACATAAATATAATTTAAATTAAACAAAATAATATTCCTAAAATTAACTAAATTATTCCTCTTCAAAACTAAATACTATAAAATAAACACTAATATAGCTACAATATAACTAATAGTTACATTGTAGCTATTTTAGGATTTATATTTATTTTACAGGCAACTTTGTATTTATTTTAACTAGGTACAATAGCTATTAAATAGTTAATAACTATTTAATAGCTACCTAGTTAAAATAACTGCAAAATTACCTGTAAAATAAATCCTAACCTAACTTACAATTAAACCTAACACTACACTATCATTACATTAATTAAATAAATTACCTACAATTACATAAAATAAAATACAATAAAATAAACTATTCTATAATACAAAAAACAAACACTAAATTACAAAAAAAATAAAAAAGAATTACAAGCAGTTTAAACTAATTATACCTAATCTAAGCCCCCTAATAAAATAAAAAAGCCCCCCAAAATAAAAAATTCCCTACCCTATTCTAAAATACAAAAGTAATCAGCTCTTTTACCAGCCCTTTAAAGGGCTTTTTGTGGGGCCTTGCCCCAAAGTAATCAGCTCTTTTGCATGAAAATAAAAATACAATACCCCCCAACATTACAACCCACCACCCACATACCCCTACTCTAACCCACCCAAACCCCCCTTAAAAAACCTATCGCTAACCCCCTGAAGATCTCCCTACCTTGAGTTGTCTTCACTCAGCCGAGCCGAATTCTTCATCCAAGCGGGGCAAGAAGAGGTCCTCCATCCGGTAGAAGTCTTCATCCAAGCGGGGCAAGAAGAGGTCCTCCATCCGGTAGAAGTCTTCAACCAGGCGGCGTCTTCAATCTTCATCCATCCGGAGCAGAGCCATCTTCAAAGGAGCCGACACAGAGCCATCCTCTTCTACCAACGGACTAACGACGAATGAAGGTTCCTTTAAGGGACGTCATCCAAGATGGCGTCCCTTCAATTCCGATTGGCTGATAGAATTCAGCCAATCGGAATTAAGTTAGAAAAAATCTGATTGGTTGATGCAATCAGCCAATCAAATTGAAGTTCAATCCGATTGGCTGATCCAATCAGCCAATCGTATTGAACTCGCATTCTATTGAACTCGCATTCTATTGGCTGATCAGAACCTTAATTCTGATTGGCTGATAGAATTCTATCAGCCAATTGGAATTGAAAGAACACCATCTTGGATGACGTCCCTTAAAGGAACCTTCATTCGTCGTTAGTCCGTCGGTAGAAAAGGATGGCTCCGCGTCGGCTCCTTTGAAGATGGCTCCGCTCCGGATGGATGAAGATTGAAGACGCCGACTGGATGAAGACTTCTACCAGATGGAGGACCTCTTCTTGCCCCGCTTGGATGAAGACTTCTACCGGATGATGGACCTCCTCTGCACACCTTGGATGAAGAATTCGGCTTGGCCGAGTGAAGATGACTCAAGGTAGGGAGATCGTCAGGGGGTTAGCGATAGGTTTTTTAAGGGGGGTTTGGGTGGGTTAGAGTAGGGGTATGTGGGTGGTGGGTTGTAATGTTGGGGGGGTATTGTATTTTTATTTTCATGCAAAAGAGCTGATTACTTTGGGGCAAGGCCTCGCAAAAAGCCCTTTTAAGGGCTGGTAAAAGAGCTGATTACTTTTGTATTTTAGAATAGGGTAGGGAATTTTTTATTTTGGGGGGCATTTTTATTTTATTAGGGGGCTTAGATTAGGTGAAATTAGTTTAAACTGCTTGTAATTCTTTTTTATTTTTTGTAAATAGAATAGTTTATTTTATTTTATGTAATTGTAGGTTAAAAATAAGTTGAAAATTAAGCTTTGTATAATGGAGAATTATTTTTGTCAGTACCCGAGCAACTCATTCAGATCTTCTATTGGGCCAATTGAAGGCCACTTGGACTATTCGTGGGAGTCTTCCTTACGTCAAGGAATATGAGCTGGACATTACCACTTAGTAAAAAGGAAGACTTAACCCCTATCCTGCTAGGGTGCTGATTTTGAAACAATTGTTTGTCTTGTAAATCGTTTTATTCTCAAGATTTGTATGTTTGAATTCTCAATAAAGCTTGTTGAAAAAAAAAAAAGTGATGCAGTCCCATATAGCATTACCACTCATCGTAGAATTCCATTCCCGCTCATGCCTCAAGTGGAGAAGGAACTTCTGCGTATGAAGAATATGGGAGTTATTGAAGAGGTTGTTGAAGCAACTGATGGGTGTGCCCCGTTGTGCTTGTTGCAAAGAAAAATGGGAAGGTAAGCATCTGCATAGATTTGAAAAGGCTGAATGAGGCGGTGAAGAGAGAGAAATATGTGCTGCCGACGCTTGAAGACATAGCTTTGAAACTGGCTGGGGCAAAGTTCTTCTCTACACTGGATGCTTCCAGCAGCTTCTGGCCACAGTGCCGCAAACTGACTATCTTCATTACACCGGTGGGTCAGTTTTGCTTCTGTAGACTCCCCTTCGGGATATCCTCTGCTCCTGAAATATTTCAAAGAAATATGAGTTCCTGCCTAAGGGACCACTGGGGCACAGCAGTCGTCATGGACGACACTTTAGTGTATGGGTCTACTTTGGAAGAACATGATCAGTGATTGAGCTGTGTGCTGAAGAGCATTAGAGAGTCCGGGCTGAAATTAAATAAAGAGAAATGCCATTTTAAAAAATCTGAGTTATGTTACTTTGGGCATATAATCAATGGAGATGCCATCAAGCCGGATCCTGATAAAATCTTTGCTATTGAACAGATGAAAAGCCCTTCTAATGTACTTGAGCTGAGACAAATATTGGGCCTTGTGAATTATGTGGGCAGGTTCCTTCCAGATTTATCTACAGTACTACACCCTATCACAGAGTTGTTGAAGAAAGATGTTGCCTGGGTCTGGGGTCCTTCACAGGAAGAAGCTTTTGTACAGGTCAAGTCTTTTGTACAGGTCAAGTCCTTGCTGGGGTCTGCCCCAGTGTTAGGGTTCTACGACCCTTCTAAAAAGACCGTGGTTAGTGCTGATGCGAGCAGTCATGGGCTAGGGGCAGCCCTCCTGCAGCTAAATGAGAACAAACTACAGCCCATCGTCTACTGTTCCCATATACTGACTGCTGCTGAGTGGAAATATGCCCAAATCGAGAGTGTGCCTGGCTGCAGTTTGGGCCTGTGAGCGCTTCCATCGTTACCTAGTGGGTTTAGAGAAATTTAGTCTGGAGACCTGAATATAAACCGCTAGTCCCTCTAATCAACTCCTATGATATTGACAAAACACCCCTAAGATGCCAGAGATTTCTGATGAGGCTGCTCAGGTTCAACGTTCAGGCAGTGCATGTGCCGGGGAAACAACTGGTAGTTGCAGATACACTTTCCAGGCTCCCAATGGCTGCTGCTGAAGAATCTTCAACAGAATCAGATGTGAAAGTGTATGTGGATTCAGTTCTGGCATCCAAATCCATTTAATCAGAAAAGCTAGATCAAATAAGAAAGGAGACATGTTTAGATACAGACCTTCGAGAAGTTATTAAGTACATAACAGAAGGTTGGCCGCCTGGATGTCTTTAAGTCCTTACCTGTCAGAGAATTCGCAGCTCACGGAGCTGGATGGGTTGGTGCTGTTCCAAATATACACACACACTAAGCTAAAAAAATCAGCGCAAAACTCACTCAGTGACCTATTTGATCCAAGATATAATGAATAATATGTGTGTGTGTATATATATGTATGTATATGTATGTATGTGTATATATATATATATATATATATATATATATATATATATATTTATATTATATCAAATTCTATATAAAAATATATCAATATTAGATCATAAATTAGAATAGATAATTAATTAAATACTGATATTGGTGCCACATACACAAGGTAACAATTATAAATACAACCATTGACAAGCATGTATAGCAATAAAGTGTATACAAATATAGTCCTGAAGGAAGTGTGGACAGTCTTACTGCTGGTAGATGAAATCCCAGGAAACTCCTTTTGAATACCAGATGCAGCTACTCCAAAAACGCTGCTTGTCTTGCAGTTGTAGCACCAAACACTTACGAACACTTTTCCTTTGGAGTGAAGTGTTTGGTGCTGTTCCAAGACTGCATTGTCATTCCTGTTAGCATGCGGCAGGAGATGTTAAGCAGGATTAATGATGGCCACTTGGGCATTACAAAGTGCAGAGAAAGGGCAGATACAACGGTATGGTGGCCTGGAATCGGTTTCCGACATTGCAAGCCACGTGTCAAAATGTACCTTTTGCCAGGAACGTGGGCCTACTCAGAGAAGGGAGCCCTTGATTTCTACCCCGCTGCCTGCAGGCCCATGGCAGAAATTAGCTGCTGATTTGTGTGAACTGCATGGAAAAAAAGTACCTATTCGTGATTAACTACTATTCCAGGTATTTGGAGATTGCACCCTTGAATGAGAGCACCAGTTAAGCCGTTATCACTCATCTCAATAGCTTGTTCGCCCGGTGGGGCATACCAATGGAGCTAGTGAGTGATAACGGAATGCAGTTTGCTTCCATGGAGTTCAGTTCTTTCAGCAGGGAATATGATTTTGTCCATTCTATGTCAAGTCCACATTACCCGCAGGCCAATGGAATGGCTGAAAGGACAGTTCAATCAACAAAGATCATTTTGAAGCAATCTGAGCCATACCTTGCTCTCTTTTCCTATAGGGTGACTCCCACCCAAGCCACAGGCTTTAGCCCGGCACAGTTGATGCTAGACTGACAGATCTGCACTACACTACCCTCTGTGGGTGTTTTCCAGCCAGCGCACTCTGTTCCACTGGACGGGGTCCTTAAGAGGGATGAAGAGGCAAAAAGGGGCTACTGATTCTGCGAGGCCCTTGCAGGAGCTGAATGTGGAAAATGTAAGAGTTAAGTTGGATGATGAGAAAAAATGGAAGACGCCTGCTACATAGGATGCTCTCTAGGACCAAGGTCTTATGTAGTCCTTACTGAAGGAGGAACAGTCACATATCGAAATAGAAGACATCTTCAGCCAGTACATGAGAGTTTGGGACTGGATGCCTCAGAGCCACAGCTGGTGGTATCCCCTGTTTTAAAAGGGGTACCTTCTCCTCAGCAAGACCACAACAGGGGTACTTCTAAAATGACGTCAAGTGGAAGAGTTGTAAAACTTCCAGCACGCTACCGTGATTAGCACTGTAGTTAGTGGGCAGAATAATCCCATGGTCACTGTGGACTAGGGTAGTCTACCACGCTGTCCAAGTCAGGATTGTATTTCTTGTTGTTCATATATATTCTTTAATTTGTTATTTGTTGTACACTAAACAAAACTATTTTTGTATGCTTCTTGTATACCTTCTTATTTGTTGTACTCTAAAAAAAAAAAAAGTATGCTTTGTCCTTTGAAAAAGGGTAAGATGTGATGAGGGTGGGAAGTGACGTCACTGTATGTGGCGTGGCTTATAGACATTATAGTCTATGTCGCAGTTACTAAGTTAGATGTGTTGTACAAGCTATTTACCTCTATGCTCTGCAATAAAATAGCGTATCTTCTACGCTGTGTCCTGCATCTCATGACACATCTATTAGCTAAATTGCTTCTTGGATACTTGATGATAATAGTTTTGTGATAATTTTTATTGTACACAGTAAGTCAACTGCATGTACATTCCACTCATGCTCTGCTTGCCAATGGCGAATATGTCCTCTTAAATCTGACATTTAACTGGAATTGAAACCTTATGATAAGTGTGATGTTATCTTCTCAGCTTTTGCAAGTGTAGCAGTACTACATTCAACCGAAACGACTATTGCCCAGAACTGTGGGATATCAAACTGGCAGTTTATTCTGTTCAGTGTTGTTTTATTCTGGCAAAGAAAATCAGTATTGTCTGCCTACCCAGAAATCATTATTTGTACAACGATCCATTGTCATTTTATTAGAAGGTATAATGTCTTCTGTATACTCTACAAATGAATTACAGTTAAAAGGAAAGAAAAAAGAATGTGTGTGTGTGGTAAACCTACCCTAATCTTGTCAGGTTAGTGCAAGCTTGCTTCAGGTAACCAGTGCAGCTGTAGGCACTGTCTCTCTCAGCCAGTGAGCGTGTATTCAGCATCATCAACTGTGTAAACAAGCTAAAATATTTCAACCTATTTAGCTACTGTGTGCAAACAAGTTAAAATCGTTTTAAACCTATTTAGCTGCTGCTTTCTTATGTATGATAGAACAGTTGACCTACATTGGTGTCTTAACTATTCGCATAAGGGACCGTGTTTACATTATTTTTTTGACTAAGGGTTCTTGTGAGCAAATTTTAGATATACTGCATATTAATCAATTATTGTATATTGCACATTATATCACCAACCTTCAAGCAAGATATATATATATATATATATATATATATATATATATATATATATATATATATATATATATATATGTGCAAAAAGAACAAATGTGACCTGGGCGCTGTGAGTCCAATGCCTGTATATTATATGCTGCCTATTATGTAAGCTGTATTCCCTCTAGTATAGAAACATAATACAAAAATAAATGAATAGAAAGAAGTATGTGAATTGGCGCAAATGGAAAATGCATAGACAAATCACTATATATATAATGACACTTTGCTACAATGTGAAGTAGTGAGTGTACAGCCTGTATAACAGTGTAAATTTGTGGGAGCTTCATTGGGGTTGTGGCTTCATTGGCACTGCAGAGAAAGAACCATTTGCAAGCTTGCCAATGAAGCCATGAGGGTCACTTTTACTGAGAATAAGGCAGTTTAAAGGATCATATTCCTAACATCCAGTTCTGTATTTCATGTACTCTGCTCCCACAACCTGGTGTCTGTAACTGACCGTCTCTACACTGCGGCCCTTACCTCATACTGATTGAGGTGTAAGAGTGAAAGTAGAAACCCGAATGGGACTAGTATCTGTGTTCTCCATAACAATATATGAACTAATTGCTTATGGATTAGCTAGCTTGGGACTGAATGAACTGCTGTTTTACTGCAACTTGTTTAGCTTGTATGCTCCTATACTCCTGATTATAGTCAGGACCTTTCATTACATTTTTACTATATGTTCTTATTTTATATCTTTTATATATATATATATATATATATATATATATATATATATATATATATATATATATATATATATATATATATATATATATATATATATATATATATATTTGATTCATATTTGTTTTTAATAGGTATATAGTGATTTGTCTATACATTTTCCATTTGCGCCAATTCACATACTTATTTCTATTTATATATAACTCATTGTGTAAACTATTTACAAATCTAGACAAGTCAGAAGGCTTTTCCCACAGAAACTCTCTGATCACATTGTTTCCAATGCAGCAAAGGATGCTGGGTGATATATGCAAATGAGGTTCACAATGACTCACTTTTTTACTTTTTGCCTGCTTTTTAAGGCAGACTTCCCTTTACACCATAGCATCGCCACATTACACAGCTTTTAACCTTAGCTAGGGCTAGTACAGTGATTCAGACCAATCCCAGGACAGCTATTTCGTGGTTATTGCCACTCATCAGCTTGGAGTAGGTTGACTCACTGCTTGGTAAAGTTGACTATCCTATCGCAGAGGACAGTCTTGACAAAGGTCCCTGTGAGGACCGAAACATTGACTGACTGAATTAATGAACTTTTAATAAATGGTTAATTAAGTCCTGTGTGTGCCTCTTTTCTGCCTATCTACCATAGAGTGCACCCAGGCAATACAACTTACAGTGAGTGCTTGGATCCCAAAACCAGTATATATATATATATATATATATATATATATATATATATATATATATATATATATATATATATATATATATAAGCAAAAGAGGAGTGCACTCACCAGGACTTTTTAAAACTTTTATTCCAAATATGTGAACGTTTTCGGGGGTTTAGCCCCTTCCTCAGACATACAAAATACTAATGTGTATTTTGTATGTCTGAGGAAGGGGCTAAATCCCCGAAAACGTTCACATATTTGGAATAAAAGTTTTGAAAAGGCCTGGTGAGTGCACTCCTCTTTTGCTTCTACAATTCTATCTGTTGCACCCCAGGCATTTGTGACTTATCTGGAGTGCTTGTCTTCTCTACATTTATATATATTATATACACTGCCTGACATCACTTTTGCGATGATGTGCCTATGTTATTGTAAATTTCCAGAAAGGCTTTCCTATAGCATCTCCCCCCCCCTTTTCCCCATATTATAAGTTTGATAAAAGTACTGAGGATTGGAGAGATGAATAATATGTCCTGGACTGCCGTGTTGTGGCCTCTGGGCTCGTGCAAGACTGTTCTAAACAGAGCAATTTCAAATAGTAAAATGTATTCTCTTCTGCTTGCAAAAATCAGAAAAAAATCAATGGTTAGCAGAGAAACAGCAGCAATGCTGGATTTATAAGTGAGTCAGATGATTATCTTGAGTTTGCTGCAGTTGGTACAGTTGGTGCAGATTAAAGGAATTTAAAACACCTTACAGTTTAGATCTCCAATGTGTTCTTCACATAGCAAAGCATAAGTAGAGTCTTTGTGATAATATTGCATCCATTACAGGAAGATCATTTTTGTTTCAGATGTATTGTGACAGGGCCTGCTGACTAATCTGATTACAGTTCTTAAAGGGATATGAAACCCAAAACATTCCTTTCATTATTTAGGTAGAACATACAATTTTAAACAACTTTCCAGTTTACTTAAATTATCAAGTTTGCTTCATTCTCTTGCTATCATTTGTTGAAGGTGCAACATCTTCATCACAGGTAGCTGACATCATTCTGCTGCCTCTGATTGTGTGCGATGTGACAGGGAGCCCTAAGTACAGTTTGTGCAGCACCTGCATACTATACACCTGTGCATGTGCTGGTTCATGTAACTGCAGGTGCTGAGAGTGAGTACCCTTGTATATTAGTTATAGTGCGTGTATGCACACACAAGCCATTTAAACATCACATGATATAAAATCTAACTAATATATGTTAGTAAAACAAATTTATAAGGTACTCATTTTTATTTCTGTTCTTCTGAATGCTATAGTTCTGGTCTTGCTTAGGATCGTCACAGATGCATGTGTTTTCAAATTCTACATTCCAAATTATTTCTTTTAAGGCACTCTGTAACGGATAGAAAAGTTATCTTTATGTTGCTTTATTAGCTTTTTGAGAGCCAAAAAATGCAGACCCTTCTTTTGGATTAAGATCTTAAAAAAATAATAATAATAATTAAGAACACACCAAAACATATTTAGCTTATATAACAGACTCTGTTATAAAAAAAATGGTTTATCAGCTAATCGTGTTTTCTGAGCATGTATGTTTTATTCTTCTTCAATTTATGTTGTGGGACCTTAATAATTAGTGTGCAGCAGCTTATTGCTCATACCATGTGCATTCTAGTTATTCCTGACCACAGTCCATTGTAAATGTTTTTTTTTTAAATAAGGATGCTTCTTTTTGTAGGTTTAGTTTAGTTTGCGTAAAACACCACAAATATACTTCAGACAAACCTAGTACTGTTTATGTTAGAACAGGATAACTGCGATAGATTCTTGCTTCCCATCCTTTGGTACAGCGGTCGCCAACCAGTGGTCCACGAGAAGATGTTGGTGGTCCTTGACACCATCAAGCAGGAATTAATCTCCTCTGATGGTGTTACCCTTGTTGCACTGCAACTCCCTACAGTGTCTGACTGGACATCAGTGAAAACCGACAGAGGAGGAGTTAAATTACAGTCTCCCTAAGCACGTTGCGTAGTACTGCGCAACTTGCGTAGCTAGATTGTATTTATTACTCCTCCCGCCTGGCGCGCTGCTCAGAGGAAGTTGCTTCCATTCTAAAGCCAACAGAGGTTGGTACAGTCTTGGCTTGAAATAGTGGAATTAAAGTATATAAAAAAGAAAATATAAATAAAAAAAAATTCTCTCTTATATTTCATTTATTTTCTTCCCTTTACCTGTCTCTTTGTAGTAGTTTTCCTAATTCCTTCCGATGAACTTACATTACTGTTTATCTTCCTTCCCTCCATCTTCTTTTTTTTTTTTTTACTAAATATTAATTATTTTTAATTCTAATAATTTTCCCATGCACAAAGCCATTCCACCTGAATTCTAGTAATTGCCATCCAGCAGATCAGCCATATCCCACCTGTATTATAGTAATTGCCAGTAACATCAGTCGTATTTAGCTCACATCGATATTGAGAGCTTTCTAATATAAACTTCATTTATGACTCCAATGTCTGTCCATGATCATAAGTAGTTTTGAATAATTCCTAACTGGGGAGGTAACTTGGAAGTCTTGTGTCCCTTTTAAACATAATTCTTTTTATCCCACTTTCTGCCTCTGTTTCCAGCTCAAAAGTTGGCACTCACCCTTCATCTGTCAATTGGAAGTATTCTCTCAGTTCTGTCATTCAGTTAGATAATTTTAAAAAATAATTCTTAAAAATGTGTGTGTGTGTGTGTATATATATATATATATATATATATATATATCTGTATGTATTTAGTCTCCCTATGGGAAAAAGGGGCAACCAGACGCGGACTCCTTGCTCAGTGTGCTTAGAGGAATATAGCTACACCTCACTGACGAGGCCCAATGAAGGCCAAAAACGATCGTCTGGGGTTGCTGTGTTCCTTGTTCTGAGAGGAATTGCCTGGTATTTCGGCGCTGGACTGACCGTAATAGACGGGATCAGACTGATGTACTACAGGAAAGTTCTACTCTGTGAAAAGCATTACTGGGCTAAAAGAAGTTGCACCCAGGTGGTAAATCGCCATAGAACAGGCTAACAATGTTATTGAGCCAGTTGTTCGTTCCTGTGAGTGCACTTCTCTCTGTATATATATATATATATATATATATATATATATATATATAGTATATACACACATTATAGAGATTTGTACCTTTTAAAAAAAAAATCATGTTAGTGGTCCATGGGATTCAAAATTGTGAGTTTAGTGGTCCCTGAGGTCCGAAAGGTTGGCGATCCCTTCTTTAGTATATTCAGTGTTATGTGTAAGGGGTAGCTAAAGGGGCTATCAGCCCCATTAAGTAAGGGTTACTTATGTAAGTATAATCAGCTTCTTCAGGTCTCTACCATCACGCTAGGATTTCATGATAAACCTACCTGATCTTATACACTGATCCTCTCATTAATCAACCGCTTTCCAGAAGTGTATCCTGAAATGCACATCGATAATTACTGTACCTCAGCCGGGTTAGCCCCCAAATCAAAATTTTAAAACAAACCTCATTCAGTTGGTTAGATCAATTGTTGTTTTTGTTAGATCTAGCATACAAGAAGTGGTATTATTTATTTGAAGGGGCTAACCCGTCATCAGCCCCCCTTAACAAAAATTGGACAAAGTTATATAATTTGATAGATATTTGTTAGATCAGGTATGATCAGTCAGTTGTTTTGTTATTTTATAGATATTTGTAAATAAGGTATAATTAATCAGTTTGTTAAATCTAACCAAATTACTGAGGTATTAGGTATTAAATTGGGGGAGGGGCTAGACCTCCCACTTAAAAATTCCTAGCAAATTTTCCTGAAACCTTTAAGTAGAGGGGGGTAGCCTCTCAATTTAATACCTAATATCTCAGTAATTATATTAGGTCTAACTAAACAACAGATTGATCATACCTATTAAATTAGATAACTTTTTTGTCGTTTTTTTTTTATTTTCTTATGGGGGCTAAAACCCCAAATAGAAGCTCCCGTGATATTACTAATACCACTTTTTGCAAGTTAGATCTAACATTATAAATACTTGATCTAATCTGATCTAACAAAGGTCTATCAGCCTGAATGATTCTTTGTCTGAAATTTTCATGGGGGTGGGGCTAGCCCCCTAATTTAATACCTAATATCTCTTTAAATATTTTAGATCTAGCAAAACAAATATCTATCAAATCAAATAACTATTTGTCCAAATTTTTGTTAAGGGGCTGATGATGGGTTAGCCCCCCACTAAATAATACTGCTTCTTGCATGCTAGAACTAACAAAAACAACAATTGATCTAACAAATCTCTAACTAACTGAATGAGATTTGTTTTAAAATTTTGATTTGGGAGAGCTAACCTGGCTTAGATCATTACTGTAGCACCCTGAAACCTCAAATGTGCCGGTTACCCTTAATTTGCAAGCTAGTGCCTATTTTACAGCTTCAATAATCTATACAGAACAAAGAGAGAGACACAAAAGGTAGAAGGCAAGTTAAAATATAGGTACTAGAAGATGAAATCCCTCACTTATGCACTCTTTATATTGTGGCCCTCATTTACTAATACATGGGCCAGCTGCCCCATTTTTGTTTGCACTTACAATCCCTTGTGTTGCCCCACTCTCTGCCTGCTGGAGTGCATTAAGAGAGAAAATCTAACCTGTTTGCAGGCGCAGCCCTTACACTGAATTTGAACACCTTTGGTCTAGCGTGGTCTAGAGGAGGCCACAAGTAGTGCAAACTACATTATAAAAGAACCCATTGCAATGTACTATCAACCTATGATAATAATATGCTGATATTCAGTGTCATCTTGCTTTGTCCTTTTTAATACTGTGATTTATCATCAGATTATCAATTAAGTGGTAGATTACAAGTGGAGCGCAAAATATTGATTTCGCAAATGTGCGCTGGTATTACAAGTTAGCTGCTATGTGAACGCGACATTGCAGGGAAGCTTTGTGCTCACTAGTGATAATTTATACCGTGAGCTCACGATAGCAATAACCAGCCACTTGTAATGGCTAATGATTTATTGTGCGCCTGTAAACGAGCAAATTGACCTGTTTCCCGGTGCGCAATAAATTAGTGCTCCACTTGTAATCTAGCCCTAAATGGAATGTAAAGGGTTAAACAAGAACCAAAGCAGCTTGCACATCCCAAAGTAGATCAGATCACGCAGTTGCTTTGCACTCCTGTAATGTTTGTCTCTCGCTCTGCTAACAGAACATACATTTCCAGCTGACTAACTGCTGAATGAACTGATCTGAAAATAAGCATGCATTCCTTTAAATTTTAGCTGTCAGGTTCCATTACTTTGCTTACAGTGGTGCATTTCATCTCAGCCACGTGAGAGAAATATAAAAAGCCTGCCAAGTAAAACAGTGGAACTCCAGGGTTACCACTGCTATTTTCAAATCAGATGAAGTTTATTATCTGATATTTAATGGCCTGAACATTGCGCTGCTAATATTTGCATATGTGCAACTCTTTTCTGATGTTAAACACTCTGAGTCACAGAATTATTCATGCTGCAGTAATAGAGGATCAGTGGTACTGTGTCTGTGCTTATACCATGTAATTGCTGTTTATCAGAGCAAAATATGTTTAGGATTTAACATTACAATATCATATGGCTAGACATGTGAAAGGACATAACCAAATAGTAAATAGAGTACACATTACAGTAAACTTTTAATTGTTCTCTCTCTCTTTTTTTTCCTTTTTTTCCCCCATTCATCTGCAAAATAAAGCCATCTTTTTTTTTCTGTGTGAGTTGTCCTGATAAGGACATTAGAATCCCATAAACCAGTTGTACACAGTCACTCACTTCCTGTTAGTTTCATAATAAATGTAAACACCTTTTTTCATGCAAAGAAATATTTTAACATCTGTAACTGCTGCTGTTTAATATATATGATAGATTTCAGTATGTCCCTTTAATTTTATGCCATAGATCAGTGCAGTCCTGTATTCATGCAGTGGGTGACATTCTTATAGACTTTCATGCTGGTGCTCAGACGTGTTAAAATAGTTGTATAACTTAATACATGCTATCTCTGCTCAACAAAACAATACCATACCTAACTATGCCTGGTCTTCTGCAACCTGTGTAATTTCACATTAAAAAAGAGCAACAGCAAAGGGGACATTTGGTATATAGTCTGAAGACTGAAAAAATATCCTGGTAGTCAGATCACATGTGGCTCACAGATCCAGTTAAAGGGACATTGTACATTTTTCTTTGCATACATGTTTTGTAGATGATTCATTTATATAGACATTTTTGGAGTATTTTTGTAAAGTTTTGCTTATTTTTTCATAACATTGTTCTGATTTTTAGACTCCTAACCAAGCCCCAAAGCATCAGATGTAGACCCAGGTCTACAGATTTGTGCTGCTATTGTTTGTGTAATCTGTCTTTTCATATGCAGGGAAGGGGTTGGGGGAGTGTCTGCTTTCCCATCCAACCTCATCAACCGTGCTAAACTTGAAGGTTCTAATTAAGTTTTTGTTTTTCTTTTTAGATCAGTATCTGTATCTCGGCATATGCTTCTTTATAGTAGTGTCTATTACATGCAGTTATATGGAAGTTTGTGTGCACTGTCCCTTTAACCAAGCTTCAGCAGTATCATTGTAGGGCTGTCATCGGACACACTGAGCTCCCAGTTGACCCATCATTTGCAAGACTGACCCAAACTACTGTAGACTGTAAAATAAACTTTAGACCATCCAAAACTCACACGGCATTGTCACACCCCTGTAAGGGTGATTCAGAAACATAGATGCCATCACAATAATCCCAGTATATTTAAAATGTAAATGCTACCTTCCACCCTGCTCGCCTCTAAACTAAAACACCGAACAGCCCAAGCTAAAATAATGTCCATACAAAATGCAACAGGGAAGAATGTTTTTGCTCCTGCAGAGATAGGGAATGTCTTTAGGCAATACTACCATGCTTTATATAACATAGAAAATAGTTTAGAATCCCCTCCATATACCTTAGGTGAAATTGCTGCTATCCTTGACTCTCTCTCTCTCTCTCTCTCTCTCTCTCTCTCTCTCTCTCTCTCTCTCTCTCTCTCTCTCTCTCCCCTTATTGACTCCAGAACACGCCACCTCCCTAACATCTCCGGATAACTACGGATGAAAGTATAATGCAGAAGAAACAGAGTGCGCTGCAAACAGCTCTACCTATTTTCTATTCGGAAATAAATTAAATTATAAATGCAGTATTACCATATAGTAAAGTATAACTACTAAAAAATTTATAATAAATTCAATGTATACTTTATTTTCACAATATATATTAAAACACTTTAAAATATTATAAGGTGCACCTTATAGTTAATAATATCTTAATAAGCTGCTTTTTGTTTAACACAACTTAATATCCCAAATGCTTAGGGGCAAACATAGACACGGTTCTATTAGACCGCAAATATATCTGCAACAATGTTCCTTTTATGTATTCGAAAAAACTTTTTCTTCTTGTAACCATATGTTAACACAATAAATACGTTGTCGTCTTTATGTTGCTATTTTTAGTCTTTTCAGTCCCCAAAAAGATCTTTCTTATTGCTGTATGTTTTATACATTGGGTGATTAGCAGTCGTTGGTTAAAACAGTATTCATAACAGACAATCCCTTGTATCCTCTATATGCGTGGGTTAAAATGTCCCAAAATAAAAACTGATAGTCACTCACCAGAATCCGAAAGGTTTTTTATTTTATTTCTTTTACCTTTCCCCGACACTGCTATTCCTTCTATTGCAGCGCTGTTAGTGTCTCCAAACTAGCCGTTACCTCGGCTGTGACGTGTGTGTCACGTGATTACTCCGCTGCTCCAATAGCCAGGTCGGGTTACCGGTGGCAGTTTTTTTAAAATTCCGTAATGTAATTCCTCAAAGGTATCGATATCTTTCAAGGGTGTTTAGTAGTAAGGTCTCTAGAGGTTTTTCTTGGTTCCTTAATCACCCGTGGTACTTGCACGATTGGGCTGCTGTGTATAGGGATAACAATTCCGTTATAAAAGCTGGCCAGCTGAACGGACACGATCCTCACTCATCTACGCGTTTCAGCTTAATGCTTTTTTCAAGATGAGTCTGTTCCTGTACAGCAGCCTTCTTATGCAGATATCTTTAAAGGGATATGTCTTTTCTTAAAGGGACAACTTGTCTTTCAGTTACTTCTCGGTTACTTCTTCAATTTTCCCAACTTATTCTTTTGAAAATGGAACATTTAATTATAGACATAATAGAATACATTTAATCCAACGGACATTTTGTGAAAATGGAAACAATAATTGATTTAATCGCATTTATTCCCTTACTTGATAAATTCTATCTAATAGAGTATTCAGAATATAATAATGATAATAAATTATTAATAGCCCAAATTCAAAACTCCTAACTACCTTCTTTTAAACAACTTTCATGTTAATCTAAATGAATCTATACCAAAACTAATATAATATAGATGTATTTATTTATTGAGTATTTCTTTCCTATTATTAAATACAAAATGAATTTTAAAATTATATATTAAAATTATATATTAAAACTTGTCATATACTTTAAAATCTTTTTGTAAAAAATATATATTTCTATAATTAATAAAATCATATCATCTGCATCATTTTAAAATGTATTATTTAAAAATACATTATATAAAAGGATTAAGATCTAGCTCTGCATTAAGGCCTAAGGGAGTAAGGGTTTTAAAGTTAAAAATTAGCTCTGCTTCTGACCTTAAAAGTTTCTTATTAATATCTCCCCCACGCCAATCTTGTTTAATCTTTCTCAAGCCCCAGTATTTCATGCCTTTCGGATTCTGATTGTGTTCTTCTTTAAAATGTTTAGAGAGCAAATGTTTTTCATATCCATTTTCTATATTTAGGATATGTTCTCTAATTCTGTCCCTCAACATACGTGAGGTCTCTCCCAAGTATTGCTTATGGCATGGGCATTCTATTATATACACAACATTTTTATCAGAGCATTTTATCTGGTCTCTAATTTTATATTCTTTTTGAGTTACACTTGATTTTACACTAGTTTTTTTACTGCTATACTTGCAGGCTTTGCAAGATATACAGGGGAAATATCCCTCTATTTTGTGTCCTTTTAGGTCTACATCTCTTAAACTTGGTTTCATAGGTTTAAAAGTGCTAGGTGCTAATATATTTTTAAAATTCTTTGTTTTTCTAAACACTATTTTTGGTTTGTCAGTAAGAGATTCACCAATATAGGGATCTCTTTGAAGTAAGTGCCAGTGCTTATTAAGAACATCTCTTAATTTGTTATGATTGATATTATAATCCGTAATAAAAGGGATATTTAGAAATTCATTATTGCACTCTTTTCTCATTCTACTTTGTAATAGATCTTGCTGAGTTTTTCTTTTAGCTTCCACTCTAGCAGTGTTTAAAAGTTCTTTATTATAACCTCTCTTTTTGAACTTCCCCTCCAAATGATTGGCCTGTAGTTCAAAATCCTCCTGTCTAGTGCAATTTTTTCTTATTCGTAGAAATTGATTTTTGGGAATATTTTCTAACCATTTTTTATAGTGACAGCTGTTACTATGAATGTAACCGTTTGAATCAACCTCCTTAAAATGAGTTTTTGTAATAATTTCATTGTTATGTATTTCAATATCTACATCCAAATAGCTTATATTGCTAGTGCTGATTTCATAAGTTAATTTAATATCAAATTCATTGTTATTAAAATCCTCTAAAAACATATCTAAAATTTCCTTATCCCCTTTCCATATTAAAACTATGTCATCTATGAAACGACGATAGAGCACCAAGTTCGCCTCCCAGTGTGATCCATGAATTAACTTTTCTTCTATGAATCCCATGAAAAGGTTTGCATAACTGGGGGCGAACTTGGTGCCCATCGCCGTTCCTTTTATTTGTAAGTAAAATTGATTATTAAAATTAAAGTAATTATTATTTAAAATATAAGATATACTATCGAGTAAAAATTGAATTTGTTCTATGGGCATTTCTCCCCTCTTATTTAAAAAGTATTCTACTGCCTGTAAACCTAGAGTGTGCTTAATACTCGTGTATAAAGAGCACACATCACATGTTACTAGAATAAAATCTTTTTCCCATTTAATATTTTTTAAAATCTTTATTAATTCTGTAGAATCCTTCAAATGGGATGGGAGGTGAATTACATAGTCTTGAAGGAAACTATCCACATATTCTGACAAATTTGAAGAAATAGATTCTATCCCGGAAATTATAGGCCTACCCGGGGGATTTTTTAGGGATTTATGTATTTTTGGGAGGTAATAAAAAATTGGTATTCGTGGGTATTCTATATTTAAAAAACCATATTCCTTCCCATTAATAATTCCTTTATTATGTGCTCTATCTAATAATTTTACTAATTCTTTGCTTAGTTTGGAAGTGGGGTTTATTTTTATTTTCTTATATGTTTCCTTGTCATCCAATAATCTATTAGCCTCTTTTTCATATTCTCCTGTATCTAATATAACAATCCCCCCTCCCTTATCCGCTTGCTTAATAGTAATTAGTTGATTATTTTGTAGATCCTTCAGAGTTTCATTTTCCTTTTTTGTAAGATTATATTTCATTTTATCTACATTCATGTTTTCAATATCTTTTTTAACTGCCCTCTCAAACATTTCTATATTTCTGCCCTTTTCTGTAGTTGGAAAAAAATGAGATTTAGGCTTAAAATTAGTATGATGAAAGCCTCTTTTATCATTATCTATTTCACGCTCTATGGGATTTTTTATAAAATATCTTTTTAGAGTGACATTTCGAATAAAGCTATTTACATTTATCAAAGTGTTGAATTTATTCAATTTATTTGATGGTGCGAATGTCAGACCTTTTTGTAATACTTTATATTGAATATCGCTCAACTCTATAGAGCTTAGATTAAAAATTCCTTGTTTGTCTACCACATTCTTCTTTGTTTCTCTCTTTCCTCCCCTACCTCTGGTTCCTCTCTTTCTCTTTTTTTCTGTTTCATTCTGTCTGTTTCTCTCCTGTCCTCTCCTAAAAAAGAGACTGAGGTGCCTTGTTTTGGGCTATCTAGATTAGTTCTTAAATCCAGATCTCTTAAGGGCTCAAATCTGTTGTGAGTGGACCAATTTGATTCTTTTTGTCTCCAATCTTCTTTTTTAGCTCTCCAATTTTGTTTATTATAATTGTACCTGGGCCTATTATAGTTGTCACCCTGGTGTGTATAATAGCCATAATTTTCAGTATTTCGCTCTCTATTATAATTATCTCTTCTATATGTAGGGAAACTATAGTTTTCAGTGTTTCTCTCTTTATTCCAATTATTATTATAATTTGAATTGGGTTTAAAATGTTCACCTGGTATTCTTTGATTAGAAGCAGAGTCTCTACTTTTATTTTGTTCTATATTTTTATTCCCTAAATAAATTCTATTTGAAAAAGAATTTGATTTCATATTCTTTTTATTATTCTTTTTAGAAAAAATCTTCCATTTTTGATCATTTTCTGGTTGTGGTTTATCTATTTCAATTTCTGGAGATTGGATATCATTATTTTTATCAGTATTTTTATAATCCACTATATCTCTATTCATTTTTCTCATTTTCATCTCAATAGTTTCTTTTTTTATATCTTTTAGATTATTTATAATATTTGTTTGTATATTTTTATATTCTGCCTCCATATTCCAGGGGGATAGTTCATTACTTAGATGCTCAATTTTTTCTCCAAATTCCCTCAAACTGATATTCCTCGATTTTACAATTATTTTCATTAGAGTCACAGATGCATTACTTAAGGTCTCAAACCATTCTTTTTGAAGGGGTTCTTGTAATTGAAAAGTACAATCCTTTAATAATCTCAAGCCCCTAGGCACAATATTTAGATTAATGTATTTTTGCAAAAAGCTGACTTCTAATTTTTGCTTCATCTCTTTAATTAGTATTTTTTCAGATCCTCACACATCTCTGGAATGTTCCCTAATGGAACTTGTGTCATAGGTTCAGTAGAATCCTCCAATTTTTCTATTTCAGTAAATAAATCTAATCTTACTTTAAATATATCCATAGTATTTGAATCTAACTATAAGGGTTTAAGGGAAAAACGGATGAAAGTATAAAGATCATTCGGAACATGAAAGCAGGAAAGGCGCCTGGCCCGGATGGTTTCACAGCCAGGTTTTACAAAGCCTTCCATCCCCTCATAGCTCCCATCCTTTGCAGGTTCTTCCAGTAGATAATCTCAGGACAAACTTTTAATCCAGAATTTCTGGAAGCAGTGATAATCACGATCTTAGAACCAGGTAAACCTCCAGACCTTTGTAGTAGCTATCGCCCCATTTCATTGATCAACCTCGATACTAAGATTTATGCCAAACTTCTAGCCAATAGAATGTCAAAAGTCATTTCTCCCCTTATAGGGAATGATCAGGTAGGCTTTATTCCAAATAGAGAGGGTGCGGACGCGACCAGAAGAATACTTGATGTCCTTTATGTAGCATCTCACAGGGGTACCCCTTTCCTGGCCCTGCCACTTGATGCCGAAAAAGCATTTGACAGGGTCAGGTGGGATTATCTATGGATCTTTTCAATTCCCCAGCATCTTTATCTCTGCGGTGAAGGCCCTCTATGAATATCCCTCGGCCACCGTGAAAGGAGTCGGATTCCAATCTTCCAAGTTCTCTGTGGCGAACGGCACCAGACAGGGCTGCCCTCTATCACCCCTCTTATTTGCGCCACACTAAGGGCCTCACGGTTGGCTCCCACACTCACAAACTGTCCTTCTATGCAGATGACATCACCCTATTCCTGACGTCCCCCAGGGAATCCCTTCCGGCAGTATTTGCTATCCTGAAGCAGTTTGGTAGTCTTAGCTTCTACAAGCTCAATATTTCTAAAACCGAAGCCCTCCCTATAAATATTCCTCCTAAGGACCTCAATTCTCTGCAGGAAATTCATCACTTCCAGTGGAAAATAACCTCTCTTAAAATGCTAGGCATCTATCTTAGCCCAGATCCCTCCATTATAGTAGGTCAGAACTACTCCGACCGGCTCCCAGAATTTGGGAAGATCCTTGAGTCTTGGGAGTTCAGGGAGATTTCGTGGATGGGACGTATCTCGACGATTAAGATATCCTTCCTTCCCAAGATTACATATCTTTTTAGATCTATTCATTACAATATCCCTAGGACTCTCCTTAATAGATTTCAGAGTCTGATCACCACCTATGTTTGGAAGGCTAGGAGACCCAGAACCTCGGGTCGTACTTTGGAAAAACCGGTCTCACAGGGAGGCCTTGCCTTACCAAATGTAATCTCATATTACAATGCTGCCAGGCTATTCCATATTGTACGATGGAATGATCCCGAAAGTCAGCTAAACTGGTATGCCCTGGAGACGTCACTGTTACCTCCAGGTTTACACCTGCCAGATCTCCCTTGGATTCCTATTCATCACAGACAGGACATAGATAGGCTACACCCAATATTCAAACATGCACTCCAATTCTGGGATCAGATAAGACATAACATAGCCATTTCTCCTCACCCATCCCCTAAGCTTACTATCTCTGGTGCGCTTTTTTGTCTTCCGGATTCCCATCCCGACTTATGGCCACAACTCCAATCACTCCGAGTGACAGACATCTATGACAACGACATATGGCTTTCCCACCCTGCTATATGCACTAAATTCCAACTCCCCCCCCAGACTTGCCTTTGAAAGATTCTGTTTCAGCACCCACCTACGCACATGGGGATATCCTAAACGGTCACTTCGAGCTCTGGCAACTTGGGAAACAGCTTGGCTGGGGGTACATAACATTAAATATCTACTTTCATTCCACTATACGCTTCTCACCAACTCACACCCCCTACAAAATACCACAACATCAAGCCTGGGAGAGAGAAATCGGGTTTACTGTAGCTATAGATGTGTGGCAGGCTAGGATTAAGACAACTAAAAAACTCCTTCACTGCGCCACCTTATGGGAACTTTATTACAAGGTTTTGGTGGGTTGGCACCTTGTCCCAATCATACTGCATAGGATTTTCCCGTCACAATCTACTGAATGCTGGAGTAACTGTAGAGCTATTGGCACAGCCCTACACATTTGGTGGACCTGCCCATTGGTCGAACCGTTATGGAGGAAAGTTTACGCACTCCTCCCTTTACCCCAGAAGTATCCCTTTTGCAAATGTAAATGCAGATGCCTAACCTTACCCCATCCAATGAAACCCTTATAATATACGTCCTCATGGCCACAAAACTTACTCTCGCAAGAGCTTGGAAAGAAGAGAGACCGCCCCCTTTCTCACAAATAATTACCACTGTGCACTATATTGGACAAATTGAACAGTACTCTTACAGAGTCCTGGATAGGGTTGATGCCTTTCATGAGATCTGGTCCCCATGGCTCTTGAAATTTCCAAATTGGGACAATCCTTCTACTTAAATCTATCTCCTCTCACCCTTCCCCTCCCTTTTTTTTTCCCTCTTCACCTCTCCCCCTCCAGTAAATATTCTGTCGCTCTTCACACCTTTCACCCTCGGATATACCAAATTGAACATTACTAACAGTAGATATAACTACCACATACGTTCCCTCTCTAAACTACCCATACAAAAGAGACCCTTATTTGGGCACCATTCTATGTCCCGTCTCTCCTCACGTGAGCAGATCTATCTATTTCCTTCTCCCTATATCCAATAACCTCGTCTGCTCTTCTTATAAACATATGCATATTGTCTTGTTTTTGATTGACAAATTTCTTATGTAACTCTGACTGGTGCAGTTTTTGTCATCTTTATATTTGTCTCAATAAAAATTTTATTAAAAAAAAAAAAATGTAAATGCTAAGAGGTATCCAACACATCACATCAGAAACATCACTATTATAATTGAATAACATAATTTTGTGATTTGTAAGTTTGTTAATTTAGAAGTATTTTTTTATTTTTTTGTTCAGAACACAGCTACCTAGGTGCTGAAACAAAAATGAGCCGTCTCCTAAGCTTATATTCCTGCTTTTCAAATAACAATATCATGAGAACGAAGAGAAATAGGAGTACATTAGAAAGTTGCTTAAAATTGCAGCTCTATCTATCTGATTCATGAAAGAAAAAATTGTGTTTCATATCTCTTTAAAGTGCCACACAAAATGTTGAGTTATGTGCATATTATAAAAGGGTTAACTGAGGTAAAACTGTGTGTAGGGGGAAAAAAGTGTAAAAAAATAAAATTTCCAGAAATCTGCAAAATTACTTACACTTTAGTGTTGCCAAATGTAGCCTGCTCCACCCCCCCTTATCAGTGTCCTGCTCCAAAACCTGTGGAATCATGTAGCAAAGTGTATATGTGAGGATAATTACTTATGCAAGCAAGGGGGTTGAGGAGGGACATCAGGTACTGCTATTGTTTGTAGTCAAAAGACTTGCTTTTTTCCATGGGGATGTCACATGCTTTGTGAAAGCTTCAGAATTATACTGTCCACTGCTTTAGTCATTTTTCATGTGACTCTGCCCCCTACCGTGCATTCTGCTGAAGCTATGGCCTGGATAGCACCTTTCATATATGGAAATGCCCAGGGGGGAGCTTGCTGCAAACAAAACTATGCCTGAAACCATTTTGCAGGTAAGATTTGGCTGCATTATATATTTAGAAACTTATGTTAGTTCATGTCCCTTTAAGTAAATCTTTGCTATAAATACTTCATTATTAGACATTCAAAATTATGTGTATAGACAAATCCTCTTGAGATATCTGCACCCACTATTCAAAATCATGTAAAGTATCAAAAATAAGACATATGTTGATACGCAGACATCACTCATCACTATACACCTATTTTGTTGCAGGAAACCATAGTAGTTAACCGTTTTCATACATCCTCATGACGTATTGTGTAAAGCTGCTATTCAAAAAACAAGGAGATTTGGGCTAATTCGCTTTGCAAATGTTCCCCATCTGTTTGGTGTCACTGATTCTTCATATCAGCACCCTGCATATTCTATTGTGTTTTTTAGAAAACAAAACAAACAAAAGAATACACAGTTGGCTTGAAGTGTATGAAAGTGAAATGTAAGCAAATATGGTTGAAAATATGCAGCATATTATTTTTATTTATTTTTTATTATTTTTTTAAATGTAGGGTTGTATATAACCTTCTTGTTCCTGGGGACAATGATGTGATATTGTATGTACATTTTGTTAAAGGGACACTAAACCCACATTTTTTATTTCGTGATTCAGATAGAGCATGCAATTTTAAGCAACTTTCTAATTTACTCCTATTATCAAATTTTCTTCATTCTCTTGGTATCTTTATTTGAAAAGCAATAATGTAAGTTTAGATGCCGACCTATTTTTGGTGAACAACCTGGGTTGTTCTTGCTGATTGGTGGATAAATTCACCCACCAATAAACAAGTGCTGTCCAGCGTACTGAACCAAAACAATAGCTTAGATGCCTTCTTTTTCAAATAAAGATAGCAAGAGAACGAAGAAAAAATGATAATAGGAGTAAATTAGAAAGTTGCTTAAAATTGCATGCTCTATCTAAATCACGAAAAAAAAAAATTGAGTTCAGTGTCCCTTTAAGTGTCGGTTATCCTCTGTTTATCCTGGAGGTCTGGAGACCGGTAAATCAATTAGTGACTTAGACACACTGATTTTTCACACAGGAATATCCTCAAAATCTTTCCGTCTCCGGCCCTCCAGGATAAGTGTAGTGCAATCCTGAAAGTAACTGGGATACAATTCCTCTCCTAATTCAATCACACTTAAATATTTTAATTCATTGCCTTCTATAACCAAAATAGGTTCAGGAAATGGTTAAATGAATTACTAACATTTTACTTCTGCTTATTAAGGGCCAGATTACAAGTGGAGTGCAAAATATCGCTTTCACAAATAAGCAATATTTGCACTCCACTTTGTAATAACTGTGCACGCAAATGTGCGCTGGTATTACAAGTTGCGAACGCGACCTTGATTTTGCATTGCACGGAAGCAGTCCACTCACGTTCAGACATGCAGGCATGAGAACCTAGTGCAGTGAAAGGGGTAAGTCGCGCAGCGAGGGTGAGCGGATTTAAATATATGTACACACAGTTCCCATAGACCGCTATGTAAAGGCACTTTTCAGTGTCGTTTTTTTTTTTTCCTCTAACACCCGCCACTTAACCCCTAAAAGCTGCTTAGTTGCAGGGTTGTTGTGTTTTTTTTTTTTTTTTTAAAAGACCTTAAATGTTATTTTGTGGGCAATTGGAGGACATTTAAAAAATTAATTAGAGGTCTGACCTCTGGTTAATAGTTTGAGCTCTAATTGCTACCAGTAGCATTAACAAGTCACTTACGGCTAGATTTAGAGTTTTGTCGGTAACGACCCGCGTAGCTAACGCTGGCTTTTTTCTGGCCGCACCTTTAAAGGGACAGTCTACACCAGAATTTTTATTGTTTTAAAATATAGATAATCCCTTTATTACCCATTTCCCAGTTTTGCATAACCAACACAGTTATATTAATATACTTTTTACCTCTGTGATTATCTTGTATCTAAGCCTCTGCAAACTGCCCCTTTATTTCAGTTCTTTTGACAGACTTGCAGTTTAGCCAATCAGTGCCTGCTCCCAGATAACTTCACGTGCATGAGCACAGTGTTATCTATATGAAAAACATGAACTAACACCCTCTAGTGGTGAAAAACTGTTAAAATGCATTCTGAAAAGAGGTGGCCTTCAAGGTCTAAGAAATTAGCATATGACCTTCCTAAGTTAAGCTTTCAACTAAGAATACCAAGAGAACAAAGCGAAATTGTATAAAAGTAAATTGGAAAATTGTTTAAAATTATATGCCCTAACTGAATCATGAAAGTGAATTTTGGACTAGACTGTCCCTTTAAAATAACTCTGGTATTGAGAGTCCACAGAATGGCTGCGTTAGGCTCCAAAAAAGGAGCGTACAGCATATTTAATGCAACTTCAACTATCGATACCAGAGTTGCTTACGGACGCGGCCAGCTTCAAAAACGTGCTCGTGCACTATTCCCCCATAGAAAACAATGGGGCTGTTTGAGCTGAAAAAAAACCTAACACCTGCAAAAAAGCCGCGTTCAGCTCCTAACGCAGCCCCATTGTTTGCTATGGGGAAACACTTCCTACGTCTGCACCTAACACTCTAACATGTACCCCGAGTCTAAACACCCCTAACCTTAAACTTATTAACCCCTAATCTGCCGACCCCGCTATCGCTGACCCCTGCATATTATTTTTAACCCCTAATCTGCCGCTCCGTACACCCCCGCCACCTACATTATCCCTATGTACCACTAATCTGCTGCCCTAACATCGCCGACCCCTATATTATATTTATTAAGCCCTAATCTGCCGCCCCCAACGTCGCCTCCACCTAACTACACTTATTAACCCCTAATCTACCGACCGGACCTGAGCGCTACTATAATAAATGTATTAACCCCTAATCCGCCTCACTCCCGCCTCAATAACCCTATAATAAATAGTATTAACCCCTAATCTGCCCTCCCTAACATTGCCGACACCTAACTTCAAGTATTAACCCCTAATCTGCCGACAGGAGGTCACCAATATTCTAATTAATGTATTAACCCCTAAAGCTAAGTCTAACCCTAACACTAACAACCCCCTAAATTAAATATAATTTAAATCTAACAAAATAAATTAACTCTTATTAAATAAATTTTTCCTATTTAAAGCTAAATACTTACCTTAAAAATAAATCCTAATATAGCTACAATATAAATTATAATTATATTATAGCTATTTTAGGATTTATATTTATTTTACAGGTAACTTTGTATTTATTTTAACCAGGTACAATAGCTATTAAATAGTTAAGAACTATTTAATAGCTAAAATAGTTAAAATAATTACAAAATTACCTGTAAAATAAATCCTAACCTAAGTTACAATTAAACCTAACACTACACTATCAATAAATTAATTAAATAAAATACCTACAATTATCTACAATTAAACCTAACACTACACTATCAATAAATAAATTAAATACAATTCCTACAAATAAATACAATTAAATAAACTAACTAAAGTACAAAAAATAAAAAAGAACTAAGTTACAAAAAATAAAAAAATATTTACAAACATTAGAAAATAATTACAACAATTTTAAACTAATTACACCTACTCTAAGCCCCCTAATAAAATAACAAAGACCCCAAAAATAAAAAAATGCCCTACCCTATTCTAAATTACAAAAGTTCAAAGCTCTTTTACCTTACCAGCCCTGAACAGGGCCCTTTGCGGGGCATGCCCCAAAGAATTCAGCTCTTTTGCCTGTAAAAAAAACACATACAATACCCCCCCAACATTACAACCCACCACCCACATACCCCTAATCTAACCCAAACCCCCCTTAAATAAACCTAACACTAAGCCCCTGAAGATCTTCCTACCTTATCTTCACCATACCAGGTTCACCGATCGATCCAGAAGAGCTCCTCCGATGTCGTGATCCAAGCCCAAGCGGGGGGCTGAAGAGGTCCATGATCCGGCTGAAGTCTTCATCCAAGCGGGAGCTGAAGAGGTCCATGATCCGGCTGAAGTCTTCTATCAACGGCATCTTCAATCTTCTTTCTTCCGGATCCATCTTGCAGACCTCAGACGCGGAACATCCTGCTGGCCCGACGGACTACCGACGAATGAAGGCTCCTTTAAGGGACGTCATCCAAGATGGCGTCCCTCGAATTCCGATTGGCTGATAGGATTCTATCAGCCAATCGGAATTAAGGTAGGAAAATTCTGATTGGCTTATGGAATCAGCCAATCAGAATCAAGTTCAATCCGATTGGCTGATCCGATCAGCCAATCAGATTGAGGTCGCATTCTATTGGCTGTTCCGATCAGCCAATAGAATGCGAGCTCAATCTGATTAGCTGATTGGATCGGCCAATCGGATTGAACTTGATTCTGATTGGCTGATTACATCAGCCAATCAGAATTTTCCTACCTTAATTCCGATTGGCTGATAGAATCCTATCAGCCAATCGGAGTTCGAGGGACGCCATCTTGGATGACGTCCCTTAAAGGAGCCTTCATTCGTCGGTAGTCCGTCGGGCCAGCAGGATGTTCCGCGTCGGAGGTCTGCAAGATGGATCCGGAAGAAAGAAGATTGAAGATGCCGTTGATAGAAGACTTCAGCCGGATCATGGACCTCTTCAGCTCCCGCAAGGATGAAGACTTCAGCCGGATCATGGACCTCTTCAGCCCCCCGCTTTGGCTTGGATCACTACATCGGAGGAGCTCTTCTGGATCGATCGGTGAACCTGGTATGGTGAAGATAAGGTAGGAAGATCTTCAGGGGCTTAGTATTAGGCTTATTTAAGGGGGTTTGGGTTAGATTAGGGGTATGTGGGTGGTGGGTTGTAATGTTGGGGGGGGTATTGTATGTGTTTTTTTTACAGGCAAAAGAGCTGAATTCTTTGGGGCATGCCCCGCAAAGGACCCTGTTCAGGGCTGGTAAGGTAAAAGAGCTTTGAACTTTTGTAATTTAGAATAGGGTAGGGCATTTTTTTATTTTGGGGGTCTTTGTTATTTTATTAGGGGGCTTAGAGTAGGTGTAATTAGTTTAAAATTGTTGTAATTTTTTTCTAATGTTTGTAAATATTTTTTTATTTTTTGTAACTTAGTTCTTTTTTATTTTTTGTACTTTAGTTAGTTTATTTAATTGTATTTATTTGTAGGAATTGTATTTAATTTATTTATTGATAGTGTAGTGTTAGGTTTAATTGTAGATAATTGTAGGTATTTTATTTAATTAATTTATTGATAGTGTAGTGTTAGGTTTAATTGTAACTTAGGTTAGGATTTATTTTACAGGTAATTTTGTAATTATTTTAACTATTTTAGCTATCGTACCTGGTTAAAATAAATACAAAGTTACCTGTAAAATAAATATAAATCCTAAAATAGCTATAATATAAATATAATTTATATTGTAGCTGTATTAGGATTTATTTTACAGGTAAGTATTTAGCTTTAAATAGGAATAATTTATTTAATAAGAGTTAATTAATTTCGTTAAATTTATATTATATTTAACTTAGGGGGGTGTTAGTGTTAGGGTTAGACTTAGCTTTAGGGGTTAATAAATTTATTAGAATAGCGGTGAGCTCCAGTCGGCAGATTAGGGGTTAATGTTTGAAGTTAGGTGTCGGCGATGTTAGGGAGGGCAGATTAGGGGTTAATACTATTTATTATAGGATTAGTGAGGCGGATTAGGGGTTAATAACTTTATTATAATAGCGGTGCGGTCCGCTCAGCAGATTAGGGGTTAATAAGTGTAGGCAGGTGGAGGCGACGTTGTGGGGGGCAGATTTGGGGTTAATAAATATAATATAGGGGTCGGCGGTGTTAGAGGCAGCAGATTAGGGGTACATAAGGATAACGTAAGTAGCGGCGCTTTGCGGTCGGCAGATTAGGGGTTAATTATTGTAGGTAGCTGGCGGCGACGTTGTGGGGGGTAGGTTAGGGGTTAATAAATATAATACAGGGGTCGGCGGTGTTAGGGGCAGCAGATTAGGGGTACATAAGGATAACGTAGGTGGCGGTCGGCAGATTAGGGGTTAAAAAAATGTAATCGAGTGGCGGCGATGTGGGGGGACCTCGGTTTAGGGGTACATAGGTAGTTTATGGGTGTTAGTGTACTTTAGAGCACAGTAGTTAAGAGCTTTATGAACCGGCGTTAGCCCAGAAAGCTCTTAACTACTGACTTTTTTCTGCGGCTGGAGTTTTGTCGTTAGAATTCTAACGCTCACTTCAGACACGACTCTAAATACCGGAGTTAGGAAGATCCCATTGAAAAGATAGGATACGCAATTGACGTAAGGGGATCTGCGGTATGGAAAAGTCGCGGCTGAAAAGTGAGCATTAGACCCTTTCCTGACTGACTCCAAATACCGGCGGTAGCCTAAAACCAGCGTTAGGAGCCTCTAACGCTGGTTTTCACGGCTACCGCCAAACTCCAAATCTAGGCCTTAGAATGGCTGGTTATTTATAAATTAGCCCCAAGTGTAAATGACTGTAAAACACCATCTGAAGTATTTGTTGCTTTCTCTCTTTCAATTCACTCCTGTTTCCTTTTATGTCTATTTTTAATTTGTGTCATCTCTCACTTTATGTCTGAAGGGTGTTCCTAAGGCAAATAGGTCAAATTCTACCCTCCATGCACATAGAAAATGGGTTAGAGCTCTTTATGCTCATCACATGCTATGTGTTATTTTTGTGTTCTCAGCTAAATCGTATTTTACACAGATATAGTTGATTATAATTAAAGAGATATTACAATGTAAAAAATGCCAGATATAGTGATGTATTGAAAGCAAAGTATAGCCTGAGAATAATATGCAGATGTGTCTTTTTTTAAATTATAGGGTTGAGGACAATCTAGTCTAATGCAAACAATAAGACTATTCTCATATTGGGAAAACAGCATGGACCTCATCATCAATCACAAATACTCCAACTACAAGATATCTACTAAATATTGACAACGAAATTGACATATTGACTTCAACAGTCAGTCACTTGACAGTGTCAGCACCACAAATTAAAATGTATAACTTTTATTTAAAGGGACAGTCTACACCAGAATTTTTATTGTTTAAAAATATAGTTAATTCCTTTATTACCCATTCCCCAGTTTTGCATAACCAACAGCTATATTAATATACTTTTTACCTCTGTGATTACCTTGTATCTAAGCCTCTGCAGAGTGCCCCTTTATTTCTGTTCTTTTGAAAGACTTGCATTTTAGCCAATCAGTGCTGACTCCTAGGTAATTCTGCGGGCGTGAGTACATTGTTATCTATATGGCACACATGTACTAATGCCATCTAGTTGTGAAAAAATGTCAACATACATTCAGAGAAGAAGCGGCCTTCAAGGGCTAAGAAATTGGCATATGAGCCTACCTAGGTTTAGCTTTCAACTTCTAAGACCAAGTGAACAAAGCATAATTAATGATAAAAGTAAATTGGAAAGTTGTTTAAAATTACATCCCCTATCTGAATCATTAAAGTTTTTTGAATGTGGGGCGTGTCTAGGCGGCGGCCATGATAGGCTGCAATATTTGTGACTACCGGTGTGATCTCCCTAATCCGCCGATTATCAAGTCTGATCTGCAACAACTGATGACATACATCTCAGCTTTAACTTGGTTATAAATCACCGATCCTAATGATTCAAAATTTGCAGAATTCATGACCACTGGGCCCAAATCTGGACCGTTGGGACCTCAGGCGGCGGCCTTCCACGATGACTTAACCCCCCCCCCCGTGTGTAAGGTATAGCACTTGCATCTTTGCATCTTGACTGTTTTTCTTTTCATTATAAGGGGAGAACCATCTAATACTTGTAGGTGATTGACGGCAGGGATTATTTTTTGTGTGAAAGTCCCTTTTGAATTATATATCATAAATGGAGGCCCTGGATAGATGGGAGATTAAGATGGATCAGCTCCTAAGAGATCATTTCTGGAATTTCGAGAAAGAGCTTAGTGGAATTATTCACAGATTGGAGCACCCAAACGGAATAGTACGGAAGCCTGCTGTCCGCTCCCCGGACGTTATCAGCAGCTATAACAATTGCACGTCAGGGTGGTCAAGTTGTGCGATCCCCTCCACATCCGAATCTATATACCCTGGCTCCAAAGGATCTCCATTCACCCTTGATCCCTCATCAGAGACTTTTGAGCAACTGGGAGGCCCTACCTGCGAAGCAGAGCCCTTCATTGCTAGTGCGAGAAGGATATCTGATCTCGGAGAGAATAGGGCGGCTCTCTCTGGAATGATAAAGGAATGTGGCTTCCCATATGATATCTCTCCAGTAGACAAAACTGTAGCAGAGTCGCAGAGAAGACCGCCTTACCTTGCCTCTCTAGGACCTGCCGATCGGATGATCGTCTGCCTGAACTCTGAGTATACTTTCCTCTGCTGCTTTTCATCCTCGCCTGCACCTGAGAGAAAAGTGAGGGGTCAGCTGTTGTTTTCTGTCTATGGGAGCCAGAATTGGATCAGAGAGAAGAAATCATTAGCGATGAATCTTTGGAGCTGGCAAGTTTCTCACCCAGGTCATATTACCCCAGCTAACATTTGTAGTACAGACAAGGTGTGGGCTGAAGTGAGATATAAGACCCAGGATTAATTTATTATGCCACACATAACACTTCCCGGGTAACTAGAGTAATAGTTTACTAAGTCCTGAGAAATTGCTGCAAAATGTTTTTTCCCATCTAGTGATATCATAACTGCTATCTGATTGAGGACACTAAAGTTTGAGACTCCATTGATGGCTAAAGTTTATTTACACTTCTAGAAATAATATGTGTGTTTACTGTTAAATTGATTATACCAAGGGCTGTTAATATGCCTCTGCTTAACATCCTCCTGTAAGGCACTTATGCCTCATAGTCTCAATTGTGATTTAGGCAAGCTGGAATCTTATGGTTTACTAATACGTTGATATGCTATAATTACACTAACATTCCCATACATCTTGCAAGTGTTGTAGTATAGTTACAGCCCTAACTACATAGAGTGACAAATTATAGACTACCAGATCTATATTTCTGTGTATAATTTTTATGAGTGTTGAATTTGAGCATAATGACTGATTTTTCCTGTTATACCTATATCTTCCTAATGTAGGGTAATATAAATAACTACCTACTGTTGATGTGCTGTTTGCGGCCGAGATGGCACTTCTTTAGTCTATTAATAGAGATAGGTAACTACTCATGGACACACTTATACATTACACAGAGCACCCTATGGCTCTAACTCCCTAGAGCTTAAATGCATAACTCTGGATTTACAGCAGTCATATATCTAGATAGATCAACTTACACAACTATTTATGGAGATCTTATCTCATACCCATCATGGCATAATACTGCATCTTACTGAATCACTATAATATAGCACCTACTACAACTAATTATTTTACCAAGGTCAGCAATGATGATTCCCCCTATCAAAATAAAGTTCAACACCATTTTATTTTCTACGTCCCTAAGCTTTTAAATATACGCTATACGATATAACGATAGTGAAAATTGATAATCCCCTCCCTTACAATAAGAAAAAAATAAGATTCACTGATTGAGACCCAAGAGTGGTCTCTTACAGTTTCTAATAGCCCTCTTTATCTTAATATACTTCCTATAACATTGAGAGGTCCAAGAGAGGCCTCATAGTTCATTTAGAGGGTGTATAGTTGGATAGGCATAATCCACATATTTTGATTATACAAATGTCTTGTAACTTTATTTTTCTTGTTTACATTTGTTTATGGATTGAATGTCTTGAAATTACCTCTTTGTTTACTCTGTTCTGACATTTCAGCATTGTATGCCTTAAAATGAATCTCAATAAAAATATTTAAAAAAAAAAAGTTTTTTGAATAGACTCTTTAAGGGACTTGCCCCATGAAACAGTACAACAATGTTTTGGTTCTACATGCTCAACATTTACAGATTGGCTGATAACATGCCGCATAACAAATATTGGCCACCGATCTGCTCATGCTTGGACTCAAAAATCAAGATGGTGCTGCCCATGCCAACATCAGATTTTAGATGTTGTAGCAAAAAAAAAGAAAAAGACGATACTGAATAAGACATCATCATCGATTAAATGTAAAAACAAAAAAACATTGCAACAAAATGTTGCTCCAGCAGAAAAAGGATGAATAGTCTGGTCACGGTCAGCTGTTGAGAGTGGCTGGGCAATATCTATTATTGATCATTAATGGTGCTGTTGTGGGAAAATGGGGATCAAATAACAATGTAGTTATCAAGCTCAGTTGTGTATATTTGACTCAGTAATATTGTGATCATTTTGATAAAAAAATCTGAAAGATTAGAATTGAAGCCTATATTAGTTGCTTAAATATCAAAGGTATAAGTGTAGAGGTTTAGTTTCTATAAAGTAATAGAAATATGCGATTCGTTTTGGATCGATTCGGAAATTTGGCCGAATTCGGTAAATTCGGGATTCGGATCGATTCGAATTTCCGAATTAAAATAGTGCAGAATCTATCGAATAAATCCAAATTAGTTCGGATTTATTCGGTAGATTCGGATGGCCATGGATTACATTAGCATTGTACAGTATATTAGGTTATATCACTCTGCTATGGGTTACACCTAATTTACAGTACATAATACTAGACTAATACACAGCACATCCCACCTAATACTTACCGAAATTACGAATTTCCGAACCGAACCAAATCCAGCCAAATTTATTCAAATCCGAATAAATCCGAACCGAATTGATTGGAATTTTTCCGAATTCGAATCGATCCGAAACGAAATTAGAAAAAAATCCGAATCAATCCGAACCAAATTTTTTCGCCATGCACATGTCTATAAAGTAATGGGGGCCACCATGTTAAAATCTAGGTTTTCTGCTTATCTATCACTTATGAAGATAATTAGCAACATACATAAAACAGGCACTAGAAGGAAGTGTGCCAACAATGCTGTGAGGAATATTGTAACTATCTAACAGGGTTTCCACACAGCTTTATTTGCACACACTCTCATTATTATGATTTATCTTAGAGTTGACAGACTGCAGAAAATGCTGTAATTACAAAGTATTTACTGTCCCTTTAATACAAATGCATACCAATCTATATAGTTGTAAAAGAGTTTTTTTTTGTTTAAATACAGTATTTTATTTTATTGCTGTGCGTCACTTTCTTAACAGTCACCTATCATCTCCAAATATAAATGTTTCTAGACTAATCTTGTCAAGTACAGTTTTTGACACCAGTTCCAAACTGCGCTATCAATAATATCAGGATATGTTGAAAGATAATGACATTTTATCTCAGGTAAAACATGAGACGTAAGAGGTTGTTATGGAAAAATGGATCTCTTAATGTGAATTATTGCAAAAAAAAGAGACATTGTACTGTGAAATGTTCTCTCCTTTAATCCATTCCTAGTGATCCATTTTATCTGCTGAAGTGCATTACATTTTTTACAAATAGCTCATTTACCTTTTTTTTGTCATCGTGAAATAGCAGCATTTGCCTCCTGGAACACCGACTATAATGAAAATCTAAATAATGCAGTATCATTGGAAACAAGAGGATGGAGTAATAATTAACCTCCTAGTGGGGTGTATGGAAAATTGCACCTTTAGGTTTACTCTAGCAATTGAAAATGAACATTTGAGTACCTAAGTATTGACCTTCTGTGTAAATATAGAGATATAAGATAAGTATGTCTTCGCTTGTTGGTTCAGCCCATTATTTGGACATGTTCTTGAGAAAAATCAGTTGTGGTTTTAAAGAGAACCCCCCCCCCCAGTTATTAAATAGTCCGCAGCTGGTATAACAAATCAGTGTCAATACATTAAAGGGACACCGATTTTACAGCAGTGTCCCTTAGAAAAAAAACAAGCTCTAGTGGACAACCTACCCTCTTATCCCCCTGCTGAGGCCAATTCGGGGTCGGATAAACTGGCGATGTCCAAAAATGTGAGTAAATACACATTTCTGCAGTTGCCAGTGACTTTGACGCATAAGAAAAAAAAAAGTTAAATCTTCTGTAACAGTCTAACCCGCCTACCATAAATAAACCTGACACGTCAAAAACCCCTATTTCAGCCATCACCCCACATCGCAACTAATAATGAAAGTATTAACCCCTAAACCGCCAACCCCCCACAATGCAATATACCTAATTAAACTATTAACCCCTAACCCGCCATTCACCCACATCGCAATCTAACTAATAAATGCATTAACCCCTAATCCGTTTTTGAACAGCCAATAGGATTTCAGTAGCTCACATCCTATTGGCTGTTTTACTGTTGGGGGGGACTTAGTATTTTTTTAATGTAAAAGAGCTGTTTAACTTAGGGCAGTGCCCTACAAAAGGCCCTTTTAAGGGCTATTGGTATTTTAGTTTAGATTAGGGGGTGTTTATATTTAGGGGGGCTTTTTTATTTTCATAGGTGTGTTAGATTAGGTTTAATTTTTTATTTGATAATTTGGTTTATTTTTTTATAATTTTAGATTAATTTAATGTTAGTTGTTTTTTTTAAAGTAATGTTAGGTTTTTTTATTTTAATAGTAATTTAGTATTTTTTTATTTTCTGTAATTGGGGTTAATCTAAGGGGTGTTAGGTTAGGGGGTTTAGTAATTAGTTATTTGCATTGTGGGGGTTGGCAGTTTAGGAGTTTCTAGGTTAATTTGGTTTATTGCGATGTGGGGGGTTGTCGGTTTAGGGGTTAATTAGATACTTTGCAATGTGGGGGTTGGCGGATTAGGGGTTAATACATTTATTAGGCAGTTTGCAATCTGGAGGGATGGAGGATTAGGGGTTAATACATTTAATAGGTAGATTGCAATATGTTGGTTGGTGGATTAGGGGTTAATAGATTTTATTTAGTTATTGCAGTGGGGGGATGACAGTTGACAGGTAGATATTGCGCATGCGTTAGATGTTAGTTAGAACTTCCAGGGAGTTACGGTATTTATATATTCAGCGCAAGGCTTGCTGCGCCTGCCTATGTGTGCCGAGGTGAAAATGGAGTAACATTTCTCCATTTTTGCTGCGTAAGTCCATGCGCTGAATATGTGATACCGATTTGCGTTGCGGTTCTATGTTAGTTTATAAGAGTAAAATAAGCGGGCGACGTGTGAAATATAAAAAGAAGCGGTGCTACGGGATAAACTTAAAAGTCCAAAATTACTTTATTGGTTTGTACCACAGCATGGAACAAATAAAACAAACACTTGCAAGTGCAAATTAAGAGCTTGACGCGTTTCGGCTTACGCTGTCATCAGAAGCTTAAATTCTTAATCATCCATCTATCCTTATAAAGGCTCTACTTCTTACTGATTCGTTAAACAGATGTATTACATCACCAGATGATTAACACAGTAATTAACCTCTTACAAACTGTTCTTACATGTACAAAAAACCTCCTATGCTAGTGTGTTCATTACCTGAAAGTCTAAATGCTTATGTTTATACATATGAACTTATGTGCTTTATATCAATATTAAATTTATATTGTATCCTTTTAGTTTGTATTATGCTCAAACATGAGCTCGGATAACATACTTGGTTTATTGAGCATATCCACATATGTACTTAAGTGTTATATATCTCTATTAAGTTCTTACTGTATTCATTACATTTGCTTTCTTACTTAAATAAGCTCTGGCAACAAACTTAGTTTATTCTCCCATAAACCTTTGTTTTTACACTATATAAACCACTAGTTAAAAGAGATAGTCTTAATTTTATTTCTATATTGTTTATATACAGAAACTCTTTACCTCCATACATTAATTAGATCTGCTTCAGTATTGAAACCTAATGGAAGGCGAGTTTGCATTGAAAATATCCAAAATGCCTCTCTTTTGGACAAAAGCAAATCTATATTTCCACCCCTCTCTTTTGGGCTCACTTTTTCTATTACTTGCCACCTAAAGGTCTTAACGTTTTCGTTATGATATGTTATAAAGTGTGCTGCTAATGCGGAACATGGGGTTGCGGTAGAGATGTCATTTAAATGCTCTCTAATGCGCTCTCTCACCTCCCTGGTGGTCATGCCCACGTACTGCATCTTACATTCTGTGCATTGTGCCATGTAAATAACATATTTAGATCTACAGTTTGTACAACTTGTGGCCTCATAAACACGTTGTGTTGTGCAAGATTGAAATCGTTTGGATACAACTGTGTGCCCACATGCTTTGCAATTAGGGTTGTGACATTTGAAGTGTCCCTTGCATGTTAACCAACTGCTTTGTCCTGCTTTCTTCTGGTTGACTACACTAGGAGATAGATAATTACCAAGAGTGCGGTTCCGTTTAGACACAAAACAACAGCCTTTCTTGACAGTTTCGTATAAAACATTGTCTCCTTTTAGAATTGGAAAATGTTTTTCCACTATTTTTACAATTCTGCCATACTGGTTGCTATATTTTGTTATAAAGGTGGGCATATCTTTATTGTGTTCCCTTCTAGGTTTATTTTTATCCAATAAGAGCTCCCTTCTATCTAAACCTTCCGATTGTACTATAGCTTTATCTATTACTTCACTATTATAACCCCTCTCCAAAAAGCGTTGCTTTAATTTTAGACATTCTACTCTATATGTACTATCTTCTGAGCAGTTTCTCCTCAGTCTTATGCATTCTCCTTTAATTATTCCAAATCCAGTATATTTGGGATGGAGGCTCCTGGCATGGAGGATAGCATTTGACTGTAGTGGCTTGCGATACAATTCACTCCTAATTCCCTTCTTCTCTACATCACCTTTCAAAACCACATCTAAAAATGGGATTTCGTCTGTCGCTACTGTATATGTAAATTTTAAGCCAACATCGTTGGCATTAAGGTATTGGATGAATCCTTCTACCTCCATCACTGAACCTCGCCAGATGAAAATCAAATCATCTATAAAGCGATGGTAGAAAAGGATGTGGTCTTTGTAAGGGTTACTATCTCCATAAACGTGGAACAGCTCCCACCAACCCATAAATAGGTTGGCATAGGAGGGGGCAAACTTGGCCCCCATAGCTGTTCCACGCTTCTGGAGATAGTAACCCCCATCAAACTGAAAATAATTGTGGTTCAACAAAAATTGTGTCACTCTAATGACGCAATCCTTTAAGGGTTCGTCATAGTTAGTGAATTTGTCTAGAAAGAATCTAACTGCCGTCAATCCTTTATTGTGTGGGATGCAGGAATATAATCCCACTACATCCACAGTTATCCATAGATAATCATCTTGCCACACTTCATTTTCCACTAGTCTCAAGAGATGCTTAGTATCTCTCAGATAGCTGGGGATAAGTTTAAACAGTGGCTGAAGAAATGAGTCAATCCAAGAGGAAAGGTTCTCAAAAGGAGAACCTATTCCAGAGACTATTGGCCTTCCCTGTACTTTTTCCAGGGACTTGTGCACTTTTGGAAGATGATGAAAGATTGGTATTACTGGCTCTGTTACAAAAAGATATTCTAATGTAGAGTCATCTATGATACCTTCTTCTCTAGCATCATCCAATATATCGTACACAAGTCCCTGGAAAATCCTAGTTGGATTACTATGTAGCTTGCAGTACACTTCTTCATCCGCAAGCTGCCTCTCTGCCTCTTTGATATAATCCTTTTTCCACATAATAACTGTATTACCCCCCTTGTCTGCCTTTCTATATACAATATTATCTCTCTCACGAAGTGATTTTAGTGCCTGTCTTTGTTCATGATTAAGGTTATTAGTACCTTTTTCTATCTGTATCTTAGAGTGTAATAATTTTAGATCATCCTCTACACGTTTATGGAAGGTTTCTAATACCTCCCCCCTGGTTTTAGTGGGGTAAAAAACAGATTTCGGCTAAAAGCCCACACTGCCCTTTACAAGCCCAATGTTACTTTTATAAGTCTCCATTTCTAACTCCAACAGAGACATGTAATCTTTTGCTTCATCAAAGACTACATCACAATGAGCACCCATAGTTAAAGGGGACAGGTTTTCTATACTTTCAAATGATGTTTCATTGGTTTTTGCAAAGTACTTTTTTAATGTAAGTTTTCTCACAAAGCAGTTTAAATCAATGATAGTGTCAAAAAGGTTAAAGTCACAGCTTGGAACAAAATTTAAACCAAGACCTAAAACATTCATTTCAAATTGATTGAATGATTCTGTGGTCAAATTAATGACTGCTAAATTTTGTATTTGTTCCTCCCCCTGGCCGCTCTCAGCCCATATCTTTTTGTCACCTGGCCGCTTGCCTCTCCTTTTCCTTTTTCGTGTGCAACCCCTATTCCCTGTTTTATTACTGCCTGCTGAAAAACCTGATTTTCATCTCTTTTTTTATTAGTTTTAATTGGATTAACATTACTTGGGCCTGTTGTTTTCTTTCTCACTGATGTTTCTGCCTGATTCTGTATTGAGCTTATTACATGGCTATGTTGCACTTCTATTTCCTGCATTATGTCTCCTGAGTTACTAGCCATACCTTCTGATTGATTTGTTTCTTGTGGTTCTCTTATCTCTTGGGCCTCACTACCACTTAGCGGGTCTTCGTGTGCCTGATCCAGTATGTTAGAAACTTGTTCATCATCAGTTGAGGACAGATCTGTATCTGAAAAGGAAAAAGACACATGTTTATTTTTGTCCTTATGTCCTTTTTTCTTGTAAGAACGTTTTGATCTATTTTTTCTTTGCTGGTTATTAGGCCATATGTACACACTATTGCTTTTATAATCAGCAACGTCCCTATCAAATTTCTTTATTTTAAGAGAGTCTATATCACTCTTGATAGCTGTAACTGAATCCCTGAGTATTTCATCCAGTCTCTTGTACTCTTTGTGATCCAAAAATAAATTCAAATCTTTTTGTAGTTCTGTTATTTCTGATCTTAAATCCTCCAAGTGTACCTTCTTATGTTTAATTAACATCAACATTAAACCTGATGAACACTCCGATAGTATAAGGTTCCATTCATTGATAAAATCTTGATCCGTGACAACAAATGTAGGGAACTTGTAAACTCTAAGCCCTCTTGGTATAATTTTCAGAGAGATGTACTTCTCCATTATATTAACATCCCACCATGCTTTATACTCTTTAATTAACAAAGCTTCCATTTTTTGAAAGACATCAGTTATGGTAGTTTTTTTGGTTTTGTCCGATAATAACATATCTAATGATGGTCTCATATGCTCGATATCAGTAACTGCCCTCAAGGAAAATGGCACAATATCCATATTGCTGTGTATTTATATAAATATTATTATATTCAGAATATACTCAGATTCTCTTAGGCAAACCAAAAGCAATATAATTTGAAAAGAAAACCTTGGTATTCTATTATGCCCCCTTAAAAGCTTAAGGTCTGGTGTATCAATACAATGAAAGTCCCACAGAGAATTTCGGCAAAAAAGTGGGTACAGCAAAAAATGAGGAAAAAAGGCAGACTTATCAGTCTCTAAAGAGTTAGCGCTGTCAAACCACTCAATGCTTATTATTTCTCCAGGCCCATTATATCGGGACCTTACTTGTTATTACATTCGGCAATCATCCATGTTTGTAAAGATAAAACTGGGTATAAAACCCCTTACCGGTTGCTTCAAGGAACTGTCCGTATAGATGTAGTATGATTCAAACATACAATCCGGTTTAGAGCGAAACTTCAAGCTACCTGTGCTGTCGTGACCCTTGGGATCTCCCCTCTCGATGCTCGTTACTCACGCTCTGGCTCTGGCTTACGCGGTCATCCGCGTTGTCGCTCCGCGTGTCGTCATCAGGGGCCGACCCCACTCACTGCTCCGTAGCTGTTCCGCAACATACTCTGATTCCAGTCCTCGATCACTCGGAAAAACGGAAATCCAGTCAGGTAACAAATAGATCCTTGATACACCAGTTTGAAAAACAGGGCATAGAATACACAATATCCCGGCAAACCGCTAGCTGACCTCCTCCAGTCAGTGTAAATTAGACTTGAAAAACAAAAAGAAGCGGTGCTACGGGATAAACTTAAAAGTCCAAAATTACTTTATTGGTTTGTACCACAGCATGGAACAAATAAAACAAACACTTGCAAGTGCAAATTAAGAGCTTGACGCGTTTCGGCTTACGCCGTCATCAGAAGCTTAAATTCTTAATCATCCATCTATCCTTATAAAGGCTCTACTTCTTACTGATTCGTTAAACAGATGTATTACATCACCAGATGATTAACACAGTAATTAACCTCTTACAAACTGTTCTTACATGTACAAAAAACCTCCTATGCTAGTGTGTTCATTACCTGAAAGTCTAAATGCTTATGTTTATACATATGAACTTATGTGCTTTATATCAATATTAAATTTATATTGTATCCTTTTAGTTTGTATTATGCTCAAACATGAGCTCGGATAACATACTTGGTTTATTGAGCATATCCACATATGTACTTAAGTGTTATATATCTCTATTAAGTTCTTACTGTATTCATTACATTTGCTTTCTTACTTAAATAAGCTCTGGCAACAAACTTAGTTTATTCTCCCATAAACCTTTGTTTTTACACTATATAAACCACTAGTTAAAAGAGATAGTCTTAATTTTATTTCTATATTGTTTATATACAGAAACTCTTTACCTCCATACATTAATTAGATCTGCTTCAGTATTGAAACCTAATGGAAGGCGAGTTTGCATTGAAAATATCCAAAATGCCTCTCTGTGAAATATACTCTGTATATGTGATTGCAAAAACTGACTATAAACTGGCGACACCGGCTTTTGCGGGTGACGCCGCATATGTAATCTCGCCCCCAGTGGGAGGTAGTAGAGATAAGCAAAACAATTTAATTTTTTCAATTGTTCTCTTTAAGTGTTGGGCTTTGGTATACTGACAGCTGGCATAAAAAGTAATTGGAAACAGATTAAAGGGGGCAAATACATTGCACTGTCCCTTTAAGTTTTTACTGAAAAATGTCATATTTTTTTCCTGACTATTTTTCACATATTGATGAGAACATGTTAGTAAAGTAAAAATGCCCCATGTCTCCTAAGCATACACATATACCAAATGTGTTTGCTTTAATAATCCCATAGACATCCTGTAAATAGGCAGCATGCCATAGGTCTGCAAAAACATGCCGTTTCTTTCATGTAATTGGCAAGAGTCCATGAGCTAGTGACATATGGGATATACAATCCTACCAGGAGGGGCAAGGTTTCCCAAACCTCAAAATGCCTATAAATACACCCCTCACCACACCCACAATTCAGTTTTACAAACTTTGCCTCCTATTGTGATAAATATTATTTAACAGTATTCAATATATATTATAGAAAGTTTTAAAAGTAACTTCATTAAGTATACTTCATTAAGTATACGTTTTAGTGTGCTGTTTTCGTTTTTAATCTGAGTTAATCCTTGTGCCAGAATTTCCACCTGTTGATTAAGAGAGGAGAGTTGGTTGGACATTTCTACAGGATCCATGATGTACCTAAAAATATGTGACTGTGATTAATTTTTTAATGGGCTTGATTATTCTGTGATAAATATTATTTAACATTATTCAATATATATTATAGAAAGTTTTAAAAGTAAATGTTTGCATTCATAAACCCCCAATTATCACAGCTTAGATAGAAGGAACCTGAATGAATGCAATTTTACTAGAAGATTATGTGGTTTTTTGTCACAGATCTGAATATCTCTACAGTTGTGACACTCTCTAGAGTTTAGGAAGAGAGATGAGATTTTTAGTATTGGTTTGAGAAATGTTTAAATAAATAAATATTTCTATTAAGGTATTAAGTAGTTTGATTCAGCATAAATGTAATTGGTGGTTCAGTGTATAGGAGGACATTTCAAGATAGTTCTCAGTACTTAGATTTCTTTTTGTAAGAATAACTAAACACAGTAAGAGAAAGAAATCTTGAAACAACTTGACAATAGGTTTGTATCCAGTTAAAGCGTTGTATTAAGGTTTCGATTTATGAGACAAATCTGTTAAAGGGACACTGTACCCAAAAAAATTCGTTTGGGATTCAGATAGAGCATGCAATTTTAAGCAACTTTCTAATTTACTCCTATTATCAATTTTTCTTTGTTCTCTTGCTATCTTTATATGAAAAAGAAGGCATCTAAGCTTTTTTCTTGGTTCAGAACTCTGGACAGCAGTTTTTGATTGGTGGATGAATTTATCCACCAATCAGCAAGGACAACCTAGGTTGTTCACCAAAAATGGGCTGGCATCTAAACTTACATTCTTGCATTTAAAATAAAGATACCAAGAGAATAAAGAAGATTTGCTAATAGGAGTAAATTAGAAAGTTGCTTAAAATTGCATGCTCTATCTGAATCATGAAATAATTTTTTTGGGTACAGTGTCCCTTTAAGTATTATGTGGTAGTTCCAGTTCATTCAGTAATGCATTACTTTGAGAAAGTTAGGAGCATGCTTAATAATACAACAGTTGGTGCACATACCTTGTAATATGATAGATTCGTAGTGGAAGAGAGGTTGCTTGCCTTAGTTTCTGTGCCGAGATCCTTGCGTCTAATGAGGGAGACAGGAGAGCAGCGTTCAGTGATTGCAGCGTGTTTCCGAAGACAGGTGTGCTGCGCTGTGAGGATCAGTGTGAGCGGAATGACGTCAGCTTGAACAGCGTGTCTACACTGAGTCTGTGTCCGAGGTGAGCAGCAACTACTGACAGCTGCTTCAGGAAGAGAAAGTAAGTCTCCTAATTGAAAGGAGAGAAACTCCAACCAGGTTATATTCATAAGATAATAAAAAATAAACGAAAATTGGACAAATATATAGTAAATCGTCCAGGAGTTAGAACTGCTCAAATGTTAGAAGTTGAGATGGGAGATTCAGAGGTTTTCTCCCAATTCACTTCAATAATCAAGCAATGATTTCTGGGACATGGTGTGTTTAAATAGGCATTAGAGTGGGGAGGAGATCTTTTCTTAAAGGCGCAGTTTACTAGTAAAATGCTGACACCTATGGAGATGGTGAAGTAAGTTTGTGCTAAGATTTCTACGTTGATATGCGCTTCTCAGCATTGTTGAAGCCCGATTTCTCTCAGAATACAGCGAATGGGTTCTCTGTTATCGGTCGTAGAGATTCATCTCCTACCTCCCTTTTCAGATCGACGATATACTCTCAATTTACAATTACCTCTACTAATAACTGTTTTAGTACTGGTTTGGCTATCTGCTATATGTGGATGGGTGTCTTTTGGTAAGTATGTTTTCATTACTTAAGACACTCTAAGCTATGGTTTGGCACTTTATGCATTTTTATAAAGTTCTAAATATATGTATTGTACTTATATTTGTCATGAGTCAGGTTCATGTATTTCCTTCTGCAGACTGTCAGTTTCATATTTGGGGAATGTAAACATTTTAAGAATTTTTTTTCTTACCTGGGGTTTAGTCTTTTTTCAATTGACTACTTCTTGCAATTGCGGGTATTAGGCCCGCGGGTGCGTCAAATGCTAAACTTTATTGCGTCATTCTTGGCGCGAAAAAATAAGTTTATGACGCAACTTCGTCATTTCCGGCGTGATGCGTGACGCCGAGACCTTTCAAACGGCAGCGTGATTAGTGACGCAAGTGTGTCATTTCCGGTTATTTTTGGCACCAAAAAAAGAGTTTACGTTACGTTGTGCGTCATACTTGGCGCCAAACTTTTTCATTATTTCAATACCCCTTGTATGTTTGCCTCTTGCTTTTTGCTATCAGAGGCCTATGCTATTGCATTTTTTCCCATTCCTGAAACTGTCATATAAGGAAATAGATAATTTTGCTTTATACGTTGTTTTTTCTCTTACATTGTGCAAGATGTCCCAATCTGATCCTGCCTCAGAAGTTTCTGCTGGAGCATTGCTGCCTGACATCGGTTCTACCAAAGCTAAGTGCATTTGTTGTAAAATTGTAGAAATTATTCCACCGAATGTCATTTGTAATAGTTGTCATGATAAACTTTTACATGCAGATAGTGTTTCCATCAGTAATAGTACATTGCCAGTTGCAGTTCCTTCAACTTCTAATGTGCATGATATACCTGTACATTTTAAAGAATTTGTTTCTGATTCTATTATGAAGGCTTTGTCTGCATCTCCACCTTCTAATAAACGTAAAAGGTCTTTTAAAACTTCTCATTTAGCGGATGAAATTTCAAATGACCAACAACATAATAATTTATCCTCTTCTGATGAGGATCTATCTGATTTAGAAGATCCTTCCTCAGACATTGACACTGACAAATCTACTTATTTATTTAAAATAGAGTATATGCGTTCTTTATTAAAAGAAGTGTTAAGTACTTTGGATATTGAGGTAACCAGTCCTATTGACGTTCAGTCTAATAAACATTTAAATGCTGTTTTTAAACCTCCTGTGGTTTCTCCAGGGGTTTTTCCCATTCCTGAGGCTATTTCTGATATGATTTCTAGGGAATGGAATAAGCCAGGTACTTCTTTTATTCCTTCTTCAAGGTTTAAAAAATTGTATCCTTTACCAGCAAAATCTATAGAGTTTTGGAAAAAAATCCCTAAAGTTGATGGGGTTATTTCTACTCTTGCTAAACGTACCACTATTCCTATGGAAGATAGTACTTCCTTTAAGGATCCTTTAGATAGGAAGCTTAAATCTTATCTAAGGAAGACCTATTTATATTCAGGTCATCTTCTCAGACCTGCTATTTCTTTGGCTGATGTTGCGGCTGCATCAACTTTCTGGTTGGAAAATTTAGTGCAACATGCATTGGATTCTGACATATCTAGCGTTATTCGCTTACTGCAACATGCTAATCATTTTATTTGTGATGCCATTTTTTATATTATCAAAATTGATGTTAGATCCATGTCTTGAGCTGTATTAGCTAGAAGAGCTTTGTGGCTTAAGTCTTGGAATGGTGATATGACATCTAAATCTAGATTACTATCTCTTTCTTTCCAAGGTAATAATTTATTTGGTTCTCAGTTGGATTCTATTATTTCAACTATCACTGGGGGAAAAGGAGTTTTTTTGCCTCAGGATAAAAAACCTAAGGGTAAAATCTAAGGCTTCTAACCGTTTTCGTTCCTTTTGTCAGAATAAGGAACAAAAACTCAATCCTGCCCCCAAGGAATCTGCTTCCAATTGGAAGCCTTCCTCAAATTGGAATAAATCCAAGCCATTTAGGAAACCAAAGTCAGCCCCTAAGTCCGCATGAAGGTGCGGCCCTCATTCCTGCTCAGCTGGTAGGGGGCAGATTAAGGTTTTTCAAGGATTTTTGGATACAATCTGTCCAAAATCATTGGATTCAGAGCATTGTCTCTTAAGGGTATCGAATAGGATTCAGAGTAAGACCTCCTGTGAGAAGATTTTTTCTCTCACGCATCCCTGTAAATCCAGTAAAAGCTCAGGCTTTTCTGAAGTGTGTTTCAGACCTGGAGTCTTCAGGGGTAATCATGCCAGTTCCTCCTCAGGAACAAGGTTTGGGGTTTTATTCAAACCTATTCATTGTACCAAAGAAAGAAAATTTATTCAGACCAGTTCTGGTTCTAAAAATTTTGAATTGTTATGTAAGAGTACCAACTTTCAAGATGGTAACTATAAGGACTATTCTGCCTTTTGTTCAGCGAGGACATTATATGTCCACAATAGACTTGCAGGATGCATACCTTCATATTCTGATTCAACCAGAACACTATCAGTTTCTGAGATTCTCTTTTCTAGACAAGCATTACCAATTTGTTGCTCTTCCATTTGGCCTAGCAACAGCTCCAAGAATCTTTTCAAAGGTTCTGGGTGCCCTACTATCTGTAATCAGAGAACAGGGTATTGCAGTGTTTCCTTATTTGGATGATATCTTGGTACTAGCTCAGTCTTTACGTTCTGCAGAATCTCACACAAATCAACTAGTGTTGTTTCTTCGGAAACATGGTTGAAGGATCAATTTACCAAAAAGTTTCTTGATTCCTCAGACAAGGGTCACCTTTTTAGGCTTCCAGATAGATTCAGTGTCCATGACTCTGTCCCTAACAGACAAGAGACATTTAAAACTGGTCGCAGCATGCCGGCACCTTCAGTCTCAGTCATTCCCTTCAGTGGCTATGTGTATGGAAGTTTTAGGTCTCATGACTGCAGCATCGGACGCGACCCCTTTGCTCATTTTCACATGAGACCTCTACAGCTTTGTATGCTGAATCAATGGTGCAGGGATTATACAAAGATATCACAATTAAAATCCTTGAATCCCAATGTACGACACTCTCTGACATGGTGGATAGATCACCATCGTTTGGTTCAAGGGGCTTCTTTTGTTCGGCCAACCTGGGCTGTGATCTCAACAGATGCGAGTCTTTCAGGTTGGGGAGCTGTTTGGGGATCTCTGACAGCACAAGGGGTTTGGAAATCTCAAGAGGCGAGATTACCAATAAATATTTTAGAACTCCGTGCAATTCTCAGGGCTCTTCAGTTCTGGCCTCTGCTAAAGAGAGAACCATTCATTTGTTTTCAGATAGACAATATCACAACTGTGGCTTATGTCAATCATCAGGGTGGGACTCACAGTCCCCAAGCTATGAAAGAAGTATCTCGGATACTTGCTTGGGTGGAATCCAGCTCCTGTCTAATCTCTGCTGTGCATATCCCAAGTGTAGACAATTGGGAGGCGGATTATCTCAGCCGCCAGACTTTACATCCAGGGGAGTGGTCTCTCCATCCAGATGTGTTTTCTCAGATTGTTCAGATGTGGGGTCTTCCTGAGATAGATCTCATGGCCTCTCATCTAAACAATAAACTTCCCAGATATCTATCCAGGTCCAGGGATGTTCAGGCGGAAGCAGTGGATGCGTTGACACTTCCTTGGTGTTATCATCCTGCTTACATCTTCCCGCCTCTAGTTCTTCTTCCAAGAGTGATCTCCAAAATCATCATGGAACAGTCTTTTGTGTTGCTGGTGGCTCCAGCATGGCCACACAGGTTTTGGTATGCAGATCTGGTTTGGATGTCCAGTTGCCCGCCTTGGCCACTTCCGTTATGGCCGGACCTACTATCTCAAGGTCCGTTTTTCCATCAGGATCTCAAATCATTAAATTTGAAGGTATGGAAATTGAACGCTTAGTTCTAAGTCATAGAGGTTTCTCTGACTCAGTGATTAATACTATGTTACAAGCTCGTAAATCTGTTTCTAGAAAGATTTATTATAGAGTTTGGAAGACTTACATTTCATGGTGTTCTTCTCATAAATTCTCCTGGCATTCTTTTAGAATTCCTAGAATTTTACAGTTTCTTCAGGATGGTTTGGATAAGGGTTTGTCTGCTAGTTCCTTGAAAGAACAAATCTCTGCTCTTTCTGTTTTATTTCACAGAAAGATTGCTATACTTCCTTATATACACTGTTTTGTACAGGCTTTAATTCATATTAAGCCTGTCATTAAGTCAATTTCTCCTCCTTGGAGTCTTAATTTGGTTCTGAAGGCTTTACAGGCTCCTCCATTTGAACCTATGCATTCATTGGACATTAAACTACTTTCTTGGAAAGTGCTGTTTCTTTTGGCCATCTCTTCTGCTAGAAGAGTTTCTGAGTTATCTGCTCTTTCTTGTGAGTCTCCTTTTCTGATTTTTCATCAGGATAAGGCAGTTTTGCAGACTTCTTTTCAATTTTTAACTAAAGTTGTGAATTATAACAACATTAGTAGAGAAATTGTTGTTCCTTCCTTATGTCCTAATCCTAAGAATTCTTTGGAGAGATCCTTACATTCTTTGGATGTGGTAAGAGCTTTGAAATATTATGTGGAAGCTACTAAAAATTTTAGGAAGACATCCAGTCTATTTGTTTTATTTTCTGGTCCTAGGAAAGGTCAGAAGGCTTCTGCTATTTCCTTGGTTGAAACTTTTGATTCATCAAGCTTATTTGGAGTCGGGTCAGGCCCCGCCTCAGAGAATTACAGCTCATTTTACTAGATCAGTCTCCACTTCATGGGCTTTTAAGAATGAAGCTTCAGTTGATCAGATTTGCAAAGCGGCAACTTGGTCCTCTTTGCATAAATTCTACCGTTTTTATGTATTTGCTTCTTCGGAAGCAGTATTTGATAGAAAAGTTCTTCAGGCAGCTGTTTCAGTTTGATTCTTCTGCTTTTGATTTAAGTTTTTTAAAAAAAATGAAAATAAACTTATTTTTTTGGGTTGTGGCTTAATTTTTTCAGCGCAATATGGCTGTTTTTATTTTTATTCCCTCCCTCTCTAGTGACTCTTGAGTGGAAGATCCACATCTTGGGTATTGATATCCCATATGTCACTAGCTCATTGACTCTTGCCAATTACATGAAGGAAAACATAATTTATGTAAGAACTTACCTGATAAATTAATTTCTTTCATATTGGCAAGAGTCCATGAGGCCCACCCTTTTTATGGTGGTTATGATTTTTTTGTATAAAGCACAATTATTTCCAAATTTCATTTGTTGATGCTTTCTACTCCTTTCTTTATCACCCCACTGCTTGGCTATTCGTTAAACTGAATTGTGGGTGTGGTGAGGGGTGTATTTATAGGCATTTTGAGGTTTGGGAAACTTTGCCCCTCCTGGTAGGATTGTATATCCCATATGTCACTAGCTCATGGACTCTTGCCAATATGAAAGAAATGAATTTATCAGGTAAATTCTTACATAAATTATGTTTTCATAATTTAACTAAAAATTGCTATATTTAAGTTATCAGCACTTAAGAACTCACGGGCCCAATTTATCCCCATAAAATAATATATTTTCCTAAATATACCACACCTTAGGGAATATAGTGTATACAAATGGCATAATCCAGGAATTGGCTTCAAAGATCAGTGCACTTTATTTCCTCTTGGACAGGGAGGTATCAAGGAAATTTCCTAATTGCTGCTGTTTCACCAGGATATTTTTAACTTTCAGGCTCCTGTAGAAAAAGGAATAAGAAAGCATTGTGCCGTCTGTAAACCAAGATATTCATGTTTACAGTGTTATGCATTTATACAATAACAGCTCCATATTTTTTTCTAGACTCTCCGCAGCTTCACATAGTGTCAGGTTTTCAGGGTTGCCCTGAGGAAACCCCTATGACGTAGTGTCACGTGGGGGGTGAAACGCGCGTCGGCAGTGACGTGCTCAGAGCAAGAAACTTTGTTGCGGACTAAACAGATGACCAAACAAGTACCGTGTTTGCAGCAAACCAAGGAGGATCCTAAATAGGTATAAACGCCTGCCTTTGGAAGCCGTGTTTTTGGTAGCTATGTGAGTTGCTGAAGTATGACTGCTTAATACAGCTAAAGGAGAAAGTTGAATGAGGCTTATTGCATTTGGAAAAATAAGAACTTTGCCAATACTTATTACTTGCGGACATTTGCAAGCAAAGGTGAAATGTGAAAAAATACACTGGAAAATTAACCTTTACCGCATGTAGAAAAATACATGAACTGTTCATCTTTTTGCTACTTTATGTTTATGGCTGCAATGTTATAATAACTGAGTCTTGCACATGTAACGTTGTAACCAATATAGTCACGGTTTAAACAAGACTTGCTTTTGGGGTTATATGCATGGATCCTATATACTACGTAACTTTCATGACACCGGCTTTCATTTCATTTAATGAGGTGTCCTCTGAAGTTGGTGTTGCATATAACTCCGTAGTCTTTGGTATATAAACCGGAATATTTGTAAATAAATAAAAAGTGCTTATAATTAAAAAGTACTTGTTTGTATTTGAAAAACGTCTTACTTTAGGCTGTTAGATGTATCCAGCAGGCATAGATCCTCTAGGATCACTATGATAGCTAAATAATACGCCTAGGGCGGTGCTATCCTCTAGTGGAGGTGTTGTCCTGCGGATACCAGTTTTCTGTATTTGAAATATTGTGGTTAATTGTTTATATCCAACACTTGGTTGTCCTTGCTCTAGAGTACTAAAAAATGGTTCACTTGTCTGTTTGTGAAGTAAATGACATCCTATCCAACATGTGGATTTGCATTCTTTGAGGACACTCAGTGTTTCATTTCAACAACTATATATTTTTTTCGTGAATATTTTATTCAAAATAAATTATTTGTGCTGAAATCCCTGTCTTGTGTATAGTTCAATAATTTAAAGTTCTACACTTTCTACCTTTTCTTAATATTTTTGTATAGTATTTTTAAGGGTCTGCACAATGCTCCTTCATATAAGGTAACATTTAAAATTCCTGAAGTTAAATTGTACACTCAGGATAATGTACTGTTAAGGCCATCTCCCTACCCCCTATTTATATTCAGAACAAAAAGAAAACTAGAATACTGCATGTTGGCTGACAACATAGCAAACATATAGCTTCAACAATCCACAGATTTTCAAACATGGCATTTTCATGACATACTTAAAAAAAAAATGCCATGCCTTAGAAAGTCAGAACTTTCCTCTACATCCAGTTTAACCCCATAAAAGTACATGTTTTCCAAAAGTACACACCTGGGGTGTGTTAAAGGGACAGTAAAGTCAAAATTAAAATTTCATGATGCAGAAAGTCTATGCAATGTTAGACAACTTCCAGTTTACTTGTGTTATCAAATTTGCTTTGTTCTCATGGTATCTTTTATTAAAGAGCTCAGGAGTGTGCATGTGTCTTCAGTACTCTATAGTAGCCGTGTTTTGCAACATGGAATAACAAAGCTACAAATAATGTTGCAAAACACTGCTGCCATAGAGCACTAAAGACCTGTGCACACTCCTGAGCTCTTGTTTTACTCTTCAATAAAAGATATCAAGAGAACAAAGAAAATTTGATAACAGATGTAAATTGGAAAGTTGTTTAAAATTGCATGCTCTATCCGAATCATTAAATTAGAGTCTGGGGGTGTGCATAAAAGTAGGAAAGCACCTAGAGATTGTACATAGGTAGTACATATTAGTAGAATAGTGTCTGGGGGTATGTGTAAGGGTGAAATAGTGTAAGAATAAGGTTTGGAGAGTGCTTGGGGGTCTTTGTAAGGAAGGTAAAGCACCTGGTGGGTGTGTCTAAAATTAGGAAGAGCAGCTGCGTATGAGAGTGTAAGGGTAGGAATGCCTCTGTATGTATGCGTGTGGTACTGTGCACGTGTGTTAGATGGTAGGTATCTATAGGAGCAAATGGTGGGAGAATTTCTGTGGATTTGCGAAGAGTAGAAAAAGTGCTTGTGTATGTGAGCTCCTGGTGAGTGCATATAAAAGTTAGTGTGTGTATCTTGTAACAGAATATCAGTTTAGGGATACCCTTCTATAAAATTATGTATAATGAGAAGCGGGGGCTTATTAATATTCTCGCAAACATATCAAACAAAACACAAAGGGCCAGATTGCAAGTGATTATGAGTGGTGCTCTAACTTTTTCTTTTGTTCACCCACTAACTGCACTCAAAGTAAACTGTTAACATGGGCAGGTTAGCATGCGTATTACAAGTTGAAAGTAAAAGGCGCGAGAGTGAAACCCGATGCACGTAAACTTTAGGACTTCGGATACAGTGACCGCATTACAGTGGCGGACCTAATGAACAGAAGGCCCTGGTGCATGATTTTATTTTTGGGCCCCCACCTCTTTCCTGCCCTCTCACTGTCTTCTGATATAGGTATAAATAGAGATTTATAGAAACAAAGATAAACACACAAATACAGAATACATTTTTAAAATCACCAAAAGAATAATATATAGGAACCAAACTAAATAGCACAGGATTAAAGACCTGGACAGATCTTTTACCTGCTTGATACAATTTGATTTTTTTACTTGAATTTTTAGTTGGTCTCACAAAATTGTCTCAAGTACCACTAACATACAAACTTTTTACAAAAGCCCTTAATGTGTTAAATCAGTGATTCAAATTACGGTTGTGGAAAAAAACTCTTAAAAAATTATATAAACTAATGCTAAACCTAAGAACAGGGTTGATTATTTTACTTTTTTTTTTATAAACTCCTACATATATACAAACAGATATTGTTTCTATACACACTACTGACATGAAAGCACATATTACATGATCCTCAATAATAAATACATTTACCATCTTTTAAAAGATTATAAAAAACATTTCCTCTAAACATTTCCAGTCTGACCAGCTGTTGTAAGTGCGATTTTTATTTTTTTTTTTTAATTTAAACTATGCACTAAAAGCCCCATTAAAAATTAAACCATTCTATTCTAATACATCCCCCCCAAACATATTAGAAAACGAACAATGCAGGACTGTAAAAGGAGACCGAATGAGGCAGGCGATTTGCAGTTGAGTGGGAAACCAGACAAAACTGATGGCGGTGCATCAGCAAAACTAAAAATGAAAAGAACACCAAAATATTCTTACCTGACCCGGTCCCAGTCGACAACCACCTGACGCGGCATTTGCTCTCTTAATCAACGAAAATGCACACAGCAGAGCGCAGCACTCATGGACTGTTGCTGTGAAAAGCCAACGTCAAGTGATGTTGGCATGGCAATAGTCCTTGAAGGGCTGAAGGCTTTGCTCTGCTCTTGAAAAAAGGCGCCCTTGTGAGCCACCCAAAGCCAGCGATCCAGTCATGGAATATAAAAAAAGACACTTTTTAAAAGTTTTTTTTCCCAGTCTGTGTGGGCCCCCCACCAGCTTGGGCCCCCGGCGCAGTTGCACCGGTTGCATCGGCAATAGGTTAGCCTCTGCCGCATTAATTGACATAATACTTATATGCTAAATCACTTGAAACTGATGCAGCATAACTGTAAAAAGCTGACAAATATCACCTGAGCATCTCTATGTAAAAAAGGAAGATATTTTACCTCACAATTTCCTCAGCTCAGCAGAGTAAGTTCTGTGTAAAAAGTTATACTACGCTGCAGCCCAGCTGCAGGTAAAACAAAATGAAGAAATGAACAGCAGCCAATCAGCATCAACAGTGCTGAGGTCATGAACTCTTTTACTGTGATCTCATGAGATTTCAGTTAACTCTCATGAGATTTCATTGTAAACTTCCTTACAAGGAATAGGGAAATAAGATGAGTGTGCACGAAAGCTCGCTCCTTCCGCTGTCCCGGTATAGACATATACTGATTTGTCGCTTAGAAGTCCTTTACAATGGAATGTGGCTAATGAGAAACTTTTGAGGTAAAATATCTTTCTTTTTTACATAGAGATGTTCAGGTGATATTTTCTAGTCAGCTTTTTACAGCTATACTGCATCACTTTCAAGTGTTTAAACATTTGGGTATTATGGCCCTTTAACTTCTACCCATAGGTAAATAGGTCAACTGTTAAAAAACAAACAAAAAAACCCCTAACACTTATCGCTCATGCGCTAACCCAACATATGGCTAGATTACAAGTGAGACGCAAATGGTTTTTGTGCTAGCACAATCATGTTTTTGCGAGCTATTTTCATTGCGCTTTTTATTCCCAGCCCAGCCCTGGCTAAGGATGTTCCTCAGAGTACAGTATGTTTTGAGCACAATTGTTCAAGATGAGAACTAGCAGTATAACAGGCAATCAAAATCATTTTTCAAAAGTTAGCGGCAAGTTCTTATTAAGGAACAGAAGCATCTCTGTATGTTCAACTATAAGTCTGTTTCTTTTATCAGTAAGCACGTTTGACCCTAAGCTGAACAGTCTTTCACTTTCACACTACTGCATGGGGCAGAAAGATATTTTTGGGCCATTTTAGTCAGAGCTAGAAATCTCAGTTTATTAACTGCCCACTACTTCAGGGGTTTGTCAGAATGAGGTACAGTGATCTAACCCAATTAGGCTTCCAGCTGCATAGTAGCAGCTTTTGGAGCACTGCTCTCAAATGTACGATAGAAATAACAGCAATTTGTATTGGCAGAACAGAAGTAAGCAATTTTTAGTTAAGTCTTGACTCCAGCTTAAAATGAAATGGGAACATGCAGTTTGAAAAACGCCACAACGCGTATGGGTAGGAAGTGGAGGTATCGGTTTAAGTATCGGTGCATTTGCATGAGTACAAGTACTCATGCAAATACTTGGTATCAGTGCAACCCTATTTTGCGCTATTCAGGTTAACGCTAGTGCAAAATATGTTTTGTGGAACTTGTTATACGAACGCAACCTGACAAGGGCAAAAAATAAAATCCTAGCAGAGTTTTCGCGATTGTGGAAAAAAAAAATACCATGCCACTTGTAATCTAGCCCATAGTATTAGACCATCTGCACTAAAGCTGATGACAGGAATATTTAACATTCCAATGTTCTTCACAATGTTCTTTAAATATTTATTTACACACACACATCTATCTATCTATCTATCTATCTATAATTATTTTTTGTGAAATATATATGTATACCTATAAACCTATATGAATATATACATGTGTAGATATTTATACACACACATTTATGTATATATATATATAAATATATATGCAGTACATATAGAACATATAGAAATACATTTTTAAAAATGTCTTGTCAGTGAAGAACATTGGAATGTTAAATATTTCTACTAAAAACAGGGAAACGCACATTACAATATATATAAAAAATGAATAACATTTCCTTTTCATGTTTAAAGGTATTTGAGTGGAAAGGGCTCCAAAGTGTGTGTGTGTGTGTATATGTATGTGTATATGTGTGTGTATATATATATATATATATATATATATATATATATATATATGTGTATGAATACATATGTGTGTATATGTATGTATATTCATATTTTCACATATAAAGCATAGACATGCATATACATATATACACACACACACACACACACATATATATATATATATATATATATATATATATATATATATTGTATATATACACACATACACATATTTAGAAATATATGTATACATCTTAGCCCTTCCCAGCAGTGATGTAACGTGGGTTGTCAGGGCCATGGATATGCAAATTTGCTTTGAATCTAGGAGCCAGCTAAACAACTTAAAGGGACATAATACTCATATGCTAAATCACTTGAAACTGATGCAGTATAACTGTAAAAAGCTGACAGGAAAATATCACCTGAGCATCTCTATGTAAAAAAGGAAGATATTTTACCTCACAATTTCCTCAGCTCAGCAGAGTAAGTTCTGTGTAAAAAGTTATACTCAGCTGCTCCCAGCTGCAGGTAAACAAATTTAAAAAAATGAAGAAATGAACAGCAGCCAATCAGCATCAGCAGTGCTGAGGTCATGAACTCTTACTGTGATCTCATGAGATTTGACTTAACTCTCATGAGATTTCATAGTAAGCTTCCTTTACCTGATTGGTGAAATAATATGAGAGTGCACGATGCTAGTCCCTTCAGATGTCCCAGGACAAACACACTAAAATGCTGCTTAGAAATCCTTTACAATGGGAGGTGGCTACTGAGGAACTTTTGAGGTAAAATATCTTTCTTTTTTACATAGAGATGTTCAGGTGATATTTTCTAATCAGCTTTTTACAGCTATGCTGCATCAGTTTCAAGTGTTTAAACATTTGGGTATTATGGCCCTTTAAGAGACCAGGGTTGTTGTTTTTTTAAAACAAACAAAGCTTTATTTTTTACGACAAAAATAGCAGATCTTAAATTTACAAATAAAGAAGACTAGAACCAAACATCATGAGCATGAAGTTGATTCATGAAGTTGTTTGCTGTGTATTTTTAACAACTTTACTGCAGTACAATTTCAAAGTCAAAGTACAAAGTCAAATTTAAGTCAAAATTAGACAGTCACCAAATACATATTTAAATAACAGGCAGCAGTAGCACTAATCTTTTTCTCAAGCAAGGCAGCCACCACACCTTGTCACCTCACTGCCTTAGTTTAAACCGCACAAAACTACAGTCAGGCTACAGCCATTGGCTGAAGCTAAACTGTGCCATTGGTTACCAGCTAAACTGTACAGCACAGCCGTTGGCTGGTAGCAACTAGCAGCTGATTGGGTGCATGGAAAGGGGGGGGGGGGTGTTTCCAATTTGGCTTAACGTTGCATGGAAACATCTTACATACAGCGTTAATAGCCATCAATCATTGCGGAGTGGAGGTTCCCAGCCGGCAATTGGCTGTCAATTGATGCTTGCTAGAAGCAATGAGCTGATGCTGATCACCGGTGCTGCATGTGAGACAGTGAGAGCGGTGGAGTGCACCTCATGATAAGGAGATGGCTCTTTCATCTTACCAGCAGCTAGCCTAAGCCTGCACAGATCTCCCCACGCCCCACATACTCCCACGATGCATTTGAGAGTGTGCACGGTAGCGCACCTGGAATTGGCAGGCGGCTCCCTCACAAGCAACCCCCACCTGCGATTTTTATAACAAAATTCCTTAGGGGTGCAAAGTTCTTTTGAAATTTTGCTTCCCTAAGAATTATGTGCCCGGGGCAACTGCCCCTGTGCCCGACCCCACGCTACTCCGAGGCTTCCCAAACAAATACCTTGTCATATACCACCATATCTCTTTTAACTATTATTATTAAGAGGTATTTGTAGAGCGCCAAGATTCTGCAGTGCTATGAACATAGGTGGCATACAAAATAACATTTACAGGGGTCAAGTGGGTAGAGGGCCCTGCCGAGAGTTGCACTGTTGTAATCGGCTCTTATGAATGTGAACTACAAACAGCTGGGCTCATGGCTTAAATGGGTTTGAGGGGATAGCAGTGGAGATAGGAAGGTTAGTATGGGTTGTTTGCATGCCTGAATCGTAGAGTCTTCAGGGAGTGCTTGAAGCTTTCAAAACTAGGGAGAGTCTTGTGGAGTGAATCAGAGAGTTCCATAAGATGGAAGCCAGTCTGGAAAAGTCTTGTAAACGGGAATGTGAGGAGGTAACGAGAGGAGGAGAGTAGGAGATCATGAGCGGAGCGAAGGGGACGGGAGGTAGAGTATCTGGAGACAAGGTCTGAGATGTAGGGGGGAGCAGTGCAGTTGAGGGCTTTGTGTGTCAGAGTGAGAATTTTGTGTTTAATCCTGGAGGCAAGAGTAAGCCGGTGAAGGGATTGGCAGAGAGGTGCAACAGATGAAGAGCGACGTGTAAGGAAGATGAGCCTGGCAGAGGCATTCATTATGGATTGTAAAGGAGCTAGGCGGCAGCTAGGGGAACCAGAGAGGATGGAGTTGCAGTAGTCAACCCTTATAAAACATTTTTATGAATATTTATATAAAATATTTTCTATCAGCAAGTGTATATATGATACTTTTTTTATTATATTTTTATTGAGGACAAATTAAGATAAATACAGAAAAAAACAGTATAGGTCTACAATGAAAATGCACAATATTTCTGTGAAACAGTATGATTCATATAAGGTCTTATTTTTTTCCCCTATTCTACACCAAAGAGATTACTTTTGAACCTCCAAAGTACAATAGATTTTAATATCTACGGGGCTACTTACAAAGAGAGTCACTCTTGAGCCCTCTGCTTTCTAAACTAAAGATATATTACACATAAACAATAACCAGGGAGATACAAAAAGTGAGAGCAACCCCAGGGCCTACAATAAACAAAAAAAACTAAAATGGGTCTTGTATAAAAAATAAATGTAATATATTATGCCAAGGAGACAGGCATAATAACAATAAAAGAAAAGCATTGAGTTGAGAAATTTGTGATGTGACTTTATGATAGAGCAATCAAATTGGTGATGTGGAAATTTGTAAACTATAATATACCAGGTATGAGACTGAAGAACCAAAATACTAGTTACTTTGATGAAGGGAAATACACTAATATAGAGTTATATATAGGGTGGTATATTAGAGATAAATGTACTTGGACCGATGAAATTGAATATCCACGTTTGAAATTTCGAAATGTAACATTCGATTTAACAAATACTATTCAGAAGTTCAATAGTTCATGTGGTAGGGAATTTAGTAAATTGATACATAATAGTTACAGATATATCAGTTAGTTGAATTGAATATTACATTTAAAGAAATCATTAGAAATACTATTGAATAAAACGAATGTTAAAATGTTGTGCAAACATTCGAAATTCGAAATGAACAAATAAGCTAAAATTTGTTTCAATTTTCAAATGTTGCAAAACATTCACCCATCCCTAACTACCACCCGTATCTGTAGATACAACCCACAAGATCTTGATGTGCGTCCACAGAAGTAGATGTTGGACTGTGTAGCATTTGGTACGTTGGAGTGTCACAGAATCAATGCAGGATTGCTCTAGTGCGGGTCCACCACATTCATTGTGAAGTTGTCTGGAGTTAGCAAAACAGTCGATACAAGGATTACACTGTGCATCAAAGTGACCTGCTCTCCTTGCCATTATTGTAGACTCCTGCTCTGTTGGTTCTGCTAAGTATCTGGAGAATATTTCATCAAAAATAGAAAGTAGATAGGTTTCTATTTTATGCAGCGCTCATCACTACTTTGCATTCATTCTTGTCCCTTTTATAGCTGTTGATTGAGTTGCCATCTCTGAGATCCTCAGGTTGCATGTTTGCAGGTATGGATGTAGGTGTAATGAATTAGTAGGTCCACGCTCTATGGCTCAGAAGTGCCCTGGGTGGGGGTTGGATAGGTTAGGCCTCTTGAGATGCTGCTATAGGCCTGAAATTTCCAGTCCACTGTTTTGGATTCATAAATACAGCAATTTTAGTATCTGGCTCTGTAAACTCACAGACTCATCAGGGTATGCATTGTTGTGTACTTGATAGATTTAAGCACTTTCTGCTCTGCCCAGAATAAACATACCACCACGCAAGTCTCAACAGTCAGACACTACAATGGTTATTCCCACAGGGGCCTGCTCAATCTCGGGTTCAATCTGTAGATTTTACTTTATTTTTGTACTGTTTGGGGAACAGTTATAAAACAGAGCAAGACATCTACCTATAGTGTTATTGGGATTGTTCTATTGTATTAAAGAAAATTTTACAGAACATCTAATTTGATAAGCTTGCCCATGTATATCTTGAAGGAATCCTGAATAAAGCACACTATAATCTACAATTTTCATACATACCCTAAGGGGCCGATTTATTAATGTCTGGTGCACTTGATACACTGTCGGCATTTAACATTGCACAAGTAGTTCTGGTGAACTGCTTGTGCAATGCCGCCCCCTGCAGATTTGCGGCCAATCCTATAAGATGGGGCGGATTGATGTCCGCAACCTCATAGGCAGCGGACGAGTTAAGAAGCAGCGGCCTTAAGACTGCTGCTTTTTAATTGCTGTTTCCGGCAAGCCAGAAGGCTCGTGCAGAAACAGGGCAATTAAATTGGCCCCTAAGTGTCATCTGGCTATAGTGCTGGGTTTGCTGAGCATTTAAAAGTCTGTTGCCAGCTAGAGATTGTATTTTTTTTTAAAATCAAACCTTACCCAGTGATATACTTATTAACCCCATTTATTTATAAAACAATTGCTTTGTAGTAAGTCTTATGGTGGGACTGCTTGCTTAGATCCTAGATATTTAAGATGTTGCTTTCACATATGTCCTCAAGGGACCCCAACAGCCCAAGGGTTTCTGCTTAAGCACCAGTGGTTAATCAATGGTTCCAATGTTTACTAAACCACAAGTGGCTTATTGAGAACAGGAGATGAAAGGATATGTAAAAAAAAAACACCTCTAAATACATTGATGGTTCAGCTTCAAGCTTTTGCATGTCTTACAAGTACATACATCACTCATATACTATCAACATCGAGTTTACAACTACGCTCCACTGAACCTATCATATTGCTTTATGCAGGGAAACCAAAGGAACAGACACATCATGTGTCTTCTGGGTATTCATTAAGTATTATTATTGTTTATATTAAGTTGTGTGGATACTCCTGTATTTGTTAATTAGAACCATATGCAGGAAGAACAGAAATATCTAAGCTTAAAAGTTCATGCTTTAGGAAAAAACTATGCCCTTGAAAGATTTATGGATAGAAGTGGAAAATCTCCTGCGCTTACCCAAAAACTTTTTCCCTTAAAGGAGAAAAAAAAGTAACTTCCTCCTAGTTACAACATGCCGAATTGATACAAAACAGTTATAAGTGCACTCCTAAATTGGGGGTAAAATCTAGAATAGAAACAGGACTAAAAATAAAATTATCAAATATATCAAATCAATGGATATAAATAAATGCCATAGATTAGGACTTTGGATATTGTGACCACACTAACTCCTCCCTCTAGACTTCTATGGGGCACACAGAAAAAAATATTAGTTAACGCTCGCTCACTCGCTAACCTGGCACTGCGCTAGATCAACTGCACTAAACCTGAAGGTGCATTAGGAATACTTTAAATTCCTTTGTTCTTCACATAAGAGAACATTTTATTTTTAAATATCTCTCCTCGCTCTCTCTCTCTTGCTCTCTCTCTCTCTCTATATATATATATATACCCCTCTATCTCTCTCTCTCTCTCTCTCTCTCTCTATCTATCTATATCACTATCTCTCTCTCTCTCTCTCTCTCTCTCTCTCTCTCTATCTATATATATATATATTGCATACCTTTATATCGATATGAATATATACAGATATAGATATACAGCTCTGGAAAAAATAAGAGACCACTGCAAAATTATTAGTTTCATTATTTTTAGGTATGTGTTTGAGTAAAAGGAACATTTTTGTTTTATTCTATAAGCTACTAGCATCATTTCTCCCAAATTCCAAATATAAATATTGTCATTTAGAGCATTTATTTGCAGAAAATGACAACTGGTCAAAATAGCAAAAAATGATTCAGTGTTTTCATACGTCAAATTATACAAAGAAAACAAGTTCATATTCATTTTAAAACAACACAATACTAATATTGCTGTTGGGTGACTCTATGCCACACTTAAAAATTAAAGCAGCTCTTGATCCCATTCCAGAGGTTTTCAATGGGTTTAGGTCTGGACATTGGGCTGGCCATGACATGGTCTTCATCTGGTGGTTCTCCATCCACACCTTGATTGAACTGGCTGTGTGGCATGGAGCATTGTCCTGCTGAAAAAAAAAAACAATGCTCAAAGTTGGAGAACAGTGTCAGAGAAGAAGGAAGCAAGTTTTCATCCAGGATAACCTTGTACGTGGCTTGATACATGCATCCTTTACAATGATAAATCTGCCTGATTCCAGCCTTGTTGAAGCATCCCCAGATAATCACCAATCCTCCACCAAATTTCACAGTGGGTGCAAAACACTGTGGCTCTAACCATTAGATGACCAGGTGTTGGAGCAAAGCTGAAATTTGGACTCATCAGAGAAGATAACCTTGGAATTGGGCAGTGTATTTATGTGTTTATATCTGTGTGTGTATATGTATATATATATATATATATATATATATATATATATATATATATATATATATATATATATATTTATATATTTAATATATTTTGTGTTTTGCTCATTTTTTTCCCCCTTTCAATTTACTTCATGTTCAAGTTACAATAAATATTCTAGGGCAGTTTCGGCTTTCACTCAAGGGCAAACTATAGTTTTCAATTTGTAATACCAGTGTGGTCGCAATATCCATTGAAAGTATAGGTTGCGCTTGAGCAATATCGGCTACGCTAACCCATCTTTGGTAAATCTGGTTTACCATGAACTTGTAATATGAAGTTGCACACTAATGTTAGCATGGTCCAGCGATACAGCTTATCGTGACCCATGTATTCATTAGCGTGCCACTTGTAATATGGCCCTTAGAGGGCTCCACCAAGGAGATAAATGTTATCAATCTAAATTGATTCTTCCAAATGGAGCATATCCAATATATGTCCACTTATTGAATACAGATAGACAATCAAAGGCACTCCTCTTGTGCATACTTTCAGAAGTCCGGCATATATAAAAGACTGAATCATTGAGTTACCTTTATGTTCTCTGGTCACAGAATCTGCTGTAAGACGTTAAGCTCCAACTTCTGCTGCATCTTGAGAACGGATATCCTTTTTCTTTCAGATTCCTTCTTTTTCCACCGGTTCTAAGCAGAGAAACATTCTCCTTTGATTTAGGTCTGTTCCTACTATTCTAGGTTTCAGCTCCAATTTAGTAGTGCACCCATAACTGTTTTTCTCAAAAGAAAAATGCAAGGAATTTCTATTTTAAAGAACAGTTCCTGGGTTCCTATCAAGGGTGATATCATTATATAGCAGATTATCTTTATAACCTTAGAACTAACCTTGATGTAAACTAAAAAAAAAAAGTGACATTTTAAAACGACTCAGATGTAATACTATGAAGTTTGATATCTCTTTATCAAGCTGCATAATTATAGGAGTTTCCAAGTCTTAACATTCCATGAATGTCAATATTTCATTTTTAAGCTGTTGCTACAGGAGGTTTTGCCAAAATTTTGTCCACTTTAAAAATTACACTGTTGGAAAATTCCGTCTCTCTCTCTCTCTCTCTCTCTCTCTAAATTTATTTTGGCAACATCTGAATTCCAAAATTGGAGAGTGGAGTAGGTCTGCTAACGGTTACAGTAACCAAATTTTAAAGACATTTGTCAGATTTATGGAAATAATAACTAATCAATAACTTAACACATTTAAAGGCTAGACTCTAGAACAGTAGTTGTCCATTGGCAAAACAAAGCAGCACACAGCCTTTAGATACATCTGATGCAGCACATATCCTGTTTCCTGAAGTAATACAGGATATCCTGTTTTTACTTCCCAAACACATTTCCGATTTTCTGCCTAATAAAACACCTGCACTTCTTGACTACACATTTACTCTCACTTTATTCACTCTGTCCCAAACACACAGTGGGTGTTAACACATTTGCTAAGTACAACATAGCAGTAGAATACAGTATAAGGATGATTTCAGAGTGGCAAAATGTTCTAGAACCAGAGGTTGTCTAAAATACATCTTGAGGTCCAAAACATAATCTTTTATTCCATTATTGATGGCCCCACACATTTCTCATAACCTATATCAAACATGTGTTCCTATTCTGCTTCTGGCTATTAATGTCCCTACTGGGGGAGGTATGATTTAAGATTTTGTTGCACGTTTTCCCTATAAGAACAAAATGTCTGATGCTCTAGCTAGGACACTGCCACACACTACTACTTCCACACATCTCTTCAGATTTGTCCTTTTATATGAACAACACAAATTGTTTCCTTAAAGAGACAGTATAGTTTACCACTAGCTTTATTTGAAAACCTTTAGTGCAAAGATTATCCTTGCTGATATTTTATGATCTGCTGTGTACATGCTGCAGATAGTTGATATACAGCTGATACACACATAGGTCCATAGAGGCACAAGGCCAGATGTAGATAATTCTTGGAGCATCCTTGCTGTGTTCACAAGCACTTCCACCCCAGCATGTTTTACTGTGGCATTTTATTGGTAAAAAAAGGACTAACGCATAATAGTTCCCCCAACTCATGTTTCTTTTTTAGGTGTGCAATATAATTCTATATATGGCACTTTCTTTAGTAAATTTATTAAACCCAGCTACAAATTAGATCTACCACAGAACCAATGTGCCTTGAAGAATTGTGAACAACTTTAAAGCAATGCATTCAACCTTGACATTCATTTATCAATGGTATAATCATTATATATATATATATATATATATATATATATATATATATATATATATATATATATATATATATATTTATATATATATATATAAAAAATATATAAAAATTAACAAATGGAAACACTGTGAAAGATTACGAGTGGAGCAAAGGGGTTTGCGCTTGTAAGGTTTACCGCTGGTATTACGAGTTGAAAGTAAACGAGATTGCTTGAGCTCAATTACAATTTACGCCACAATGATTACCACAACTTCAGAGCAGTTACACAAAACACATCAAAAATAGATTACAAAGTATATTTACACTCATAATTACACTATCTAATAAAGATAATTGTAAAAAAAATTGCAAAAAATAGATATTTCTATCTATCTATCTATCTATCTATCTATCTATCTCTCTCTCTCTCTCTCTCTATATATATATATATATATATAAATATATCTACACCTATATATAATCATGTATGTGTGTATGTGTATATATATATATATATATATATATATATATATATATATATATATAACTCCAACAGTGACAGAAACAAACCAGAATTTTTTCAAATGCAAAAGTCAAATTTATTGACGTTTCAGGGACTTGTGCTCCCCTTCTATAGAAAGTCAATAAATTTGCCTTTTGCATTTGAAAAAATCCTGTTTTTTTTCTGTCACTGTTGGAGTTATTATATTTACACGGAACATCCGGGTAGTTGACCCTAGGAGGGGGGATTCACATTTGGACTGTTATATATATATATATATATATATATATATATATATATATATATATATATATATATATATATATATATATATATATATATATATATATACAGTATATAGGTATAAATATATATTATATCAAAATACCACCAGATATATGTAGAAATATTTATTTATGAATAAATAGAACATATTAAGTTATGTAAAGAACATTGGAATGTGAAATATTCATATTTTTATGTCAGGATAGCACACATGAGAATATGCAATCAGGTTTGCGAGAGATTGGGGTGTTAGGCTTTTTGTCCACTTTTTTTGCTCCATTGAGTTCTATGGGGGCATACGTTATAGCAATTGCGATATACGAAGTTCAGCTTTTTACGTGCATCGGGTTATCAGGTTTTCCACTTTTTTCCCCATTGAGTTCTGTAGGGGAATACGTGAACGTGCATGTGATATTGTAAGTTCGGCTTTTTGCGCTGGTCAGGTTAGCACTTGAATGAAAACAGTTTACTTTCAACTCGTAATACAAGCACATCCCGACTAGAGCAAATAGTTTACTTCTAGCGCAATTAACGCTCCACTATAATGAAAAGTATCTGATTTTCAGTCACAGTGATTAAAACCTATCTAAATTCTATCCATTTTCTTTTCAGTAAATGTTGTAGATGTAATTGCATGTGAATGTACACTACTAGTGTACATCTAATTATAAATTGTATTGCACTGATCATAAACAATAGATAAACTACAATTTAGGGCTAGATTGGAGCGCTATCATTTGAGCGCTATCCATATAGGATTTTTGAGGCTGATTGCACTCAAGTTAAATTCTGCCCGTATTACAAGTTGAAAGAAAACACAAACGCAATTTACGCTAGAATGTTTACCATGACTTCAGAGCTCTGGTTAACTGTTACGCGACTCAAAAATTTATCACAAAACACATAAAAAATACATTTAAAAGTACAGTTACACTCATAACACACTATTGAATAAAAACATTGCTTTCTTAAGAAATTGCAATAAACAGTTATAATGGCTCAAAGATATGAGGTCTCAGGTGTCAGACAAAAAGGACTGCAAAGGGCTTTAACATAGAGATTCATACATACACGTACCTAAATATGTATATGTATGTATATATAAATGTGTACATATGCATTTATATGTGTGTATATATAAATGTGTACATATGCATTTATATGTGTGTATATATAAATGTGTACATATGCATTTATATGTGTGTATATATAAATGTGTACATATGCATTTATATGTGTGTATATATAAATGTGTACATATGCATTTATATGTGTGTGTATATATATATATATATATATATATATGTATTTACAGACATGTACTTTACTACATATTTTGTGCACTTGATTCACTTAGATATGGAGTATTACGTAACTTACTTGTCAGCCAGCCCTAATAGATAACCTAGGAATTGGAGAGCTCAATGGAGAATTCTTTTAATTTCTAGTGAATCGTTTGATTTGGACTTGTCACTAGTTCTTGCAAATCTGCTAGTTTTTGTTACATTGAAACTATCTAGTAGCCAATAGGTTAAAACAGCCTGCCTGTACTTCTACCTCCCTCCCCTCCTCCATCTCTGCCCCCAGAGAAACAGGATTGTTGACTTTGGCTGTCAGCTACTTGCAGTCAGAGCCTTTGCTCAGTTCTCCAGCACAAGAGAGCAAGCTCCACTCCCCTTCTCGCCTTGCTGACATTAGTAAACCAATCCGATCAGTAAGTGCAGGAACCTCTAATCCTTTCCTGTTACCAGATATCCTAAAGGCTCAGCTGCCGCCTTGAAATATTAGGCGTTTGTGTTTAGATTGGAAAGAATACTGCAGTCCTGGGAGGTGTGTAATGCACTACCACATCATAATAGAAATGCTTAGCACTGACAATATAAATGGTGCTGGGCTACGAATCACTTTCATGAAGAGCTTGCAATCTATCTGTTTTGCACAGGCTGCTGTGCTTAATTAATGGCATCACCGCATATATACTGTACCTCTGGTAGCTAATACACATATATATATATAATGTTAGTGGAAAGCAGATAAGGTCTTTTAAATATGGCTTTAATGTTGACTTATTCCTATGTAAATAAGCAATTACATCACCCTGCTGTGTATAGTGCTTTTGGCAATGACCATTACATTATTACCATGGTTGACCTGGATATATTCTTTTTTAGAGTTTTTTTCTTTGACTTGAATGCTGAGTGACTGACCATTATAAACAGCATCACATTTAGATGTTTGCAGACTAATGCTTTCCGCTAGGCTACACAATGCTGCTGCTGACTAGTGGTGTCATCTTAACAAAATGCCTTAGTTACAACCACCCTAATCAGAGTGTTGGTGCTCCTATCGTAACACAAATACTCAACAAAGGTCATCCTTAGTTGCCTTCTGTTTAAACACAGACACTTAGGGCTTGATTTATCAAGCAAGGTTGGACAGGGGTGTACATATTCGCCCCTGTCCGCCACAGCTCTCCTCTGGCGGGAAGCAATTCGCTGCCGGAATTTAACATTGCACACGAGCGCTATTTTGAGCTTGCATGCAGACCCTCCCCAGCCCACACACAGACAATCATGCATGGGCAGGAGCTGTCCATCTTCCCAGTCGGACGAGACCTGGGAAATTTAAATTCTCCACCTAAGAGGTGGAGAAGATGGTAGGGAAGCAGGGTTCTGATGACGGCTGCTTGATAAATCCAGACTCTTGTGAGAACCTGCAGTCATACGGAGGAGAAGGGCCCACGCACAGACAATCACGCATGGGCAGGAGCTGTCCTTCTTCCCAGTCGAACAAGACCTTGGAGATTGAAATTCTCCACCCAAGAGGTGGAGAAGATGGTAGGGAAGCAGAGTTCTGATGACGGCTGCTTGAAAAATCCTGACTCTTGTGAGAACCTGCAGTCACACGGAGGAGAAGGGCTTGATAAATCGAGTCCTTATAGATTTGTGATGCCCAGGATAAAGTCCCTAATAGTAAGAAGGTATTCTATGTTTCTGTCTTCTCTCTTTTCCCTTATTCCATCTCTCTCTTCACTTCTACCATATCTATGTCTCTAGATTGTAAGTTCCCACGGGAATAAGGCCCTCAATCCCTCCTGTATGTGTTTGTAAATTTTGTCCTGTATCTTACAAGTCTTGTATTGTTTTATTTAGATGAATTGTATCCATGGACAGCGCTGCGGAATATGTTGGCGCTTAATAAATAAAGTATAATAATAATAATAATAATCTCTCTCTCTCTCTCTCTCTCTCTCTCTCTCTTAGCTACCTTTCTATCTCTCTTTTCTCTTCCCTCTTATGTAATTTCTCCCCAGATTGTTGATGCTGGTTCTTGTAACTTAGGCTTTATTTAAAGAAAAAAAAAATGTAAACAAATAAGGAAACCATTTGTCTAACCTACAGCAAAAAAACCTGCATTAATTTTTATGAAATGTATCACGCAGATCAATGTTATTGTCTATTAGAAGCTTTTTCTTGGCGAAAAAGCGCAGTAGTTTCACTATATTTTGAGCATGCTCAGTGTGACGTACAGGGTTTTACCAACCCTGTAACAGTCACCTCTTTTTGACTGAAAGGGTTAATAGACTTATGAACAAAAAATATTCTGTCAGGGTTTTGTCCCTGTTGTGTTTGCCATGTGCTGCTGGCTGCCATTTTACTCACCTCTCTTCCTGACTATGGTGCATTGTGGGGGATGCTGCTTAATTCCTGCACTTCCTTTTATGGCCAGACTGGTGTGCATCATCCATGTGAGACAGGATGCAGTCTCAGAATTGTGATGTCATCACTTATTATTTAAAGGGCCTCTGTTCAGTATGCTTTGCCTTTGCGTTGTCTCAGACCTGTTTGTGAGAGTTCCTGTGTATTACCTGGCTGCCTGACGTCCTTCCTGGTTCCTGATCCCTGGCTTGTTCCTGACTGCTGTTTTCCTTGTTCCTGATTCGGGCTCGTCTGACTATTCGCTTTGGCTCCTGACTCGGCTCGTCTGACTACCAGCTCTGGTTTTGATTCCTGGCATGTTATTTGACTTGTGGACTTTTTATTATTTTTTGCTATTAATAAAGGTGTGATTATTTTTGCACTTCTCGTCTCAGTCTGATTCCTGGCACCCTGACATTACGCAAAGGCCATGAATCCTGATGGTGCTAATAATCCACCTTTAACTGCCATAATTTCCAGAATGGATGTACAGGATCACCGCTTGGATCAATTTGCACACTTACCACTATCCTAAAGTCGTAGGTCACCCAGGCAAGAACCAAATGATTTGGTCTGTCACTGAACAATTCTGGTGGCCAGGTCTTCGTTCGGATGTTGCTGCGTATGTTGCCTCCTGCTCAGTTTGTGCACAGAATAGGACTCCTCGACGTCTTCCTGTGGGTCTTCTTCAACCTATTGCTAATGGTGAGCGTCCTTGGACACATCTTTCCATGGACTTCATTGTCGAGCTCCCTGTTTCCAATGGCAATACTGTTATCCTTATGGGGGTTGACCGTTTTTCTAAAATGTCACATTGCATTCCCTTGATGAAGCTGCCTACTGCTCAGGAGCTTGCTTCAATTTTTGCCCGGGAGGTCTTCCGTTTACATGGGTTACCCAAGGAGATAATGTTGGACCGGGGTAGCCAGTGTGTCTCCAGATTTTGGCGTTCCTTTTGTGCTCAAATGGGGATCCAGCTTTCCTTCTCCTCGGCATATCACCCTCAATCCAATGGGGTTGCGGATGGTCTAATCAAGCTCTGGAACAGTTCCTCCATTGCTATGTCTCAGATAACCACAATAATTGGTCTGAACTGTTACCTTGGGCAGAGTTTGCTCGTAATACAGGGAGTGCAGAATTATTAGGCAAGTTGTATTTTTGAGGATTAATTTTATTATTGAACAACAACCATGTTCTCAATGAACCCAAAAAACTCATTAATATCAAAGCTGAATATTTTTGGAAGTAGTTTTTAGTTTGTTTTTAGTTTTAGCTATTTTAGGGGGATATCTGTGTGTGCAGGTGACTATTACTGTGCATAATTATTAGGCAACTTAACAAAAAACAAATATATACCCATTTCAATTATTTATTTTTACCAGTGAAACCAATATAACATCTCAACATTCACAAATATACATTTCTGACATTCAAAAACAAAACAAAAACAAATCAGTGACCAATATAGCCACCTTTCTTTGCAAGGACACTCAAAAGCCTGCCATCCATGGATTCTGTCAGTGTTTTGATCTGTTCACCATCAACATTGCGTGCAGCAGCAACCACAGCCTCCCAGACACTGTTCAGAGAGGTGTACTGTTTTCCTTCCTTGTAAATCTCACATTTGATGATGGACCACAGGTTCTCAATGGGGTTCAGATCAGGTGAACAAGGAGGCCATGTCATTAGATTTTCTTCTTTTATACCCTTTCTTGCCAGCCACGCTGTGGAGTACTTGGACGCGTGTGATGGAGCATTGTCCTGCATGAAAATCATGTTTTTCTTGAAGGATGCAGACTTCTTCCTGTACCACTGCTTGAAGAAGGTGTCTTCCAGAAACTGGCAGTAGGACTGGGAGTTGAGCTTGACTCCATCCTCAACCCGAAAAGGCCCCACAAGCTCATCTTTGATGATACCAGCCCAAACCAGTACTCCACCTCCACCTTGCTGGCGTCTGAGTCGGACTGGAGTTCTCTGCCCTTTACCAATCCAGCCACGGGCCCATCCATCTGGCCCATCAAGACTCACTCTCATTTCATCAGTCCATAAAACCTTAGAAAAATCAGTCTTGAGATATTTCTTGGCCCAGTCTTGACGTTTCAGCTTGTGTGTCTTGTTCAGTGGTGGTCGTCTTTCAGCCTTTCTTACCTTGGCCATGTCTCTGAGTATTGCACACCTTGTGCTTTTGGGCACTCCAGTGATGTTGCAGCTCTGAAATATGGCCAAACTGGTGGCAAGTGGCATCTTGGCAGCTGCACGCTTGACTTTTCTCAGTTCATGGGCAGTTATTTTGCGCCTTGGTTTTTCCACACGCTTCTTGCAACCCTGTTGACTATTTTGAATGAAACGCTTGATTGTTCAATGATCACGCTTCAGAAGCTTTGCAATTTTAAGAGTGCTGCATCCCTCTGCAAGATATCTCACTATTTTTGACTTTTCTGAGCCTGTCAATTCCTTCTTTTGACCCATTTTGCCAAAGGAAAGGAAGTTGCCTAATAATTATGCACACCTGATATAGGGTGTTGATGTCATTAGACCACACCCCTTCTCATTACAGAGATGCACATCACCTAATATGCTTAATTGGTAGTAGGCTTTCGAGTCTATACAGCTTGGAGTAAGACAACATGCATAAAGAGGATGATGTGGTCAAAATACTCATTTGCCTAATAATTCTGCACTCCCTGTAGTGCTATTAATGCTTCCTCCAAGATATCCTCGTTCATGGCGAATTATGGGTTTCAACCATCCTTGTTGCCCGATTCATTCATGTCTCAGGGTATTCCGGCTTTGGAGGAGCATCTCCGGCAACTCCGTTCCACGTGGGTGCAGATTCAGGTTTGCCTTCATCGTTCTATGCAGCGCCAAAAGTTCCAGGCTGATCGTAGGCGTCTGCCCGCACCTTCCTACCAGGTTGGTGAGAGAGTTTGGCTGTCCTCCCGCAACTTGAACCTTCGTGTGCCTTCCAATAAATTGGCTCCCCGTTATGTTGGTCCTTTTCGAATACTCCGACGGGTTAATCCTGTGGCCTACGCTCTTGACCTTCCTCCTGCTATGCGCATCTCCAATGTTTTTCATGTCTCCCTCTTGAAACCATTGGTTTGTAATCGGTTTACCACTGTGTTGCCTCGTCCCCGTCCTATCTTTGTTGACAACCATGAGGAGTATGAGGTCAGCAGCATTATTGACTCTCGTATGTCCAGGGTCTGTGTACAGTATTTGGTTTACTGGAGAGGCTACGGTCCGGAGGAGCGTTCTTGGGTTCCCTCCTCTGATGTTCATGCTCCCGCCCTCCTCTGTGCCTTCCATGCCCGTTTCCCCAATAAGCCTTTTGTCCTCCCACGGGGGAGGGGTCGTTGAGGGTAGGGCACTGTCAGGGTTTTTTCCCTGTTGTGTTTGCCATGTGCTGCTGGCAGCTATTTTACTCACCTCTCTTCCTGACTATGGTGCATTGTGGGGGATGCTGCTTAATTACTGAACTTCCTTTTATGGCCAGACTGGTGTGCATCATCCATGTGAGACAGGATGCAGTCTCAGAATTGTGATGTCATCACTTATTATTTAAAGGGCCTCTGTTCAGTATGCTTTGCCTTTGCGTTGTCTCAGACCTGTTTGTGAGAGTTCCTGTGTATTACCTGGCTGCCTGACTTCCTTCCTGGTTCTTGATCCCTGGCTTGTTCCTGACTGCTGTTTTCCTTGTTCCTGATTCCGGCTCGTCTGACTATTCGCTTTGGCTCCTGACTCTGCTCGTCTGACTACCAGCTCTGGTTTTGATTCCTGGCTTGTTATTTGCCTTGTGGACTTTTTATTATTTTCTGCTATTAATAAAGGTGTAATTATTTTTGCACTTCTCGTCTAAGTCTGATTCCTGGCACCCTGACAGATTCACAGTGTGTTTATATAAAAAGGAGTTAAACACAATTACACACAAATGTAAAACCATTTTTTTTAAATAAAAAAGGAGTAAAAAACAGATCCTAATACTGTACTAGCTTAGATATCTGTCCCAAGATAGCTTGGCAAGGAAAGATGGTCACTTGTGTTGCTTTACGCAGCCTTTCATGTAGAATTTGAATATTATTTTGCTGAAATCACAATTAAGTAAATGTTTTCCTCGGTTTTCTAACCAGGCCCCTTTCAGAGTGGGCGAGGAAGATAGCCACCCCTTTTTATGGCACTCAATAAAACCACATTGCAATCCATGGCTGAAGTTATAGGATAACATAATTTTAGTTATGTAAATACAGTACACATACCCTTAAAATCAATCCTATTGTGATATCATGAGTATTATTTTGATACCAAACATGAGTTCTGTCATATGAGTGTCACCTCTGATCAATCTCAGGTTAGTGTCTTGATAGGGATAAAAGGTAAGACCAGACTACATACACTACTCACACAAATCAAATAACTTAAACTATGGTATTAACATATTTTTTTATTATTCTTCAAATATTAAAAAGGGAAATTTTGAAATTAATCTCCCCCATCAAAAATATATTTTTGATTATATTATATTAATACATTTTGTAGGTTGGGCGTTTAGTTTTGGAATCTCCATGCTTTTTAACAATTGGTTGGAAACTTAACTCTGGCATTAACATAAGTTTTTATTGCCATTGTATGTACTTATATCTGATAGGTTCTACGCAGATCCAGATGTCAGCACTAACAGCTTCTGTGTAGCTGCACCAATGTGGAGGTGGACTGACATTTCAAAACTGCCTATCCTGCTGGGTTAGCTGCATCAGGGAGTCTTTGTATTCCTCACAATGTTAAGCGCCAGGATCATATTAACAGCATGCTTCTTTATCAATTGAATGAAAGGGCTACATTCTTTGTGTTGGGGAAACACTTCTGCATGTACAGAAAAAACAAGAAATTGATGCAGCTCTGTGGGTAATTTTTATTGCTATTCATTCTATTAGAATTGCAATTTCTGTATCTGAGAAAAACAACAACCCTATTTTGACATCCTCTTTGAATAAGCCTTTTTACGTTTTCTTGTTTATTGTTAAGCTTTCCACAGATGTTTGCCTTTTTATCTAGATATAAAAATATGGTTTAATATTAAAGGGACAGTTTAACCTAAAAAGTTCTCCCCTTTAATATGTTCCCAATAATTTCATTTTAACTGATGGGGTGTATTAAATTGTCTACAAATAGCCCCTTTACCTTTATATCAGCATCTCAAATAGCTGATTTTGCTTGTGGCATCATTACCTATACTGAAAGCTGTGTGCTCAGTCAGCAGAAGAAATTACACCCCCAGTGTTGGGTGTGTGTGTGTGTGGTTAGATTAAATAAGTAATAAAATCACACAAATTTTTTGGTATTTTTTAAACCTTGTGTTGTAATGTAGGAGTTTCTGTTTCACATAAACATAGAAACATAGAAACATAGATATTGACGGCAGATAAGAGCCATAGGCCCAGCAAGTCTGCCCGACCTTACCTAACAGTATAAACTTATCTAGTTCGTAGGATAGCCCTATGCTTGTCCCATGCATTTTTAAAGTCCCCCACAGTGTTTGTTGTTACTACCTCTTGAGGAAGTTTATTCCATAAATCAATCACTCTTTCTGTAAAGAAGTGCTTCCTCAAATTACTCCTGAATCTACTACCCTTTAGCTTGAGCTCATGACCCCTTGTTCTTGAATTTTCCATTTTATGTAAAATACCCACAGCCTCAGTTTTACTAAACCCTTTAATGTACTTGAAAGTTGCTATCATATCACCTCTTTCCCTTCTCTCCTCTACGCTATACATATTTAGGTCATTGAGCCTATCCTGGTAAGTTTTATTTTTTAGACCATGTACCATTTTGGTAGCCCTCTTTTGCACAGATTCAAGTTTGTTAATATCCTTCTGAAGATATGGTCTCCAGAACTGCACACAATACTCAAGATGAGGCCTAACTAATGATCTATAAAGTGGCATAAGAACCTTACTATTTCTGCTGCAAATACCTCTACCAATACATCCAAGCATTCTGCTAGCCTTACTCGCTGCATTACTACATTGTTTACTAAGTTTTAAATCATCTGAAATAATAATTCCCAAGTCCTGTTCCTCGTCTGTAACAGTCAGTAAAGTGTCATTGAGTCTGTAATTAACATTTGGATTTTTCTTCCCTAAATGCATTATTTTACACTTTGCTGTGTTAAACTTTAGATCCCAGTCGTTTGTCCAATCCTCCAATTGTTGTATATCACTTCTCATTTTGTCTAACCCCCATGGAACATTCACTCTGTTGCAAATTTTTGTATCATCTGCAAAGAGACATACTTCCCCCTGTAGCCCTTTGCTGATATCGCAGATAAATATGTTAAACAAAACAGGCCCCAGAACTGACCCCTGAGGAACACCACTAGTAACAGCCCCCTCTGCTGAATGAACTCCATTTACTAAGACACTTTGTTTTCTGTCCTTAAGCCAGCATTCCACCCAGTTCACAATTTTTGAATCTAGACCAAGGAGATATAGTTTGTGAATAAGTTTATTGTGTGGGACGGTGTCAAATGCTTTGCTGAAATCTAGATATGCTACATCAACTGCTCCTCCCTTGTCTAATACTTTTGTTACATAATCAAAGAAGTCAATTAGATTAGTCTGACATGATCTCCCTGAAGTAAAACCATGCTGATTTTGGTCCTCTAAATTGTTTGTCTTTATGTAAGTCATAATTCTTTCTTTTAAGAGGCTTTCCATTAATTTCCCTACTACTGAAGTTAAACTAACTGGCCTGTAGTTGCCAGATTCTTCTCTACTGCCCTTTTTATGAAGGGGTATTACATTTGCTATTCTCCAATCATCTGGGACAGCTCCTGTTAATAGTGACTGATTAAACAGATCAGTTAATGGGACAGTTAGCACTGATCGAAGTTCTTTTAAAACCCTTGGATGAATATTGTAACATTTATTTTTGATAATGCTAACAAAACCTCATCCTCTGTAAAAAGATTACTGTTAAGCTTTTTTCTATTTTGCGTAGCATCCCTTAATGTAGACGTATCTTCCCAATCTTTAGTAAAAACAGAACAGAAGTAATCATTGAGACAGTCTGCAATCTGCTTATCTCCTTCTATTATTCTACCATCAACTGATTTCAATTTTACTATTCCTACCTTATTTTTTTCTTCTTTCACTGACTGTGCTATCTTCTCTTCTGCATGAGCTTTAACCTTCCTAATTAACTGCTTAGTCTTTTTTTGTTGGAGTCTCCATATTTTCATATCATCATCTGCTTGTGTGTGTCTGTAATTTTTATAAGCTATCTTTTTTGTCTTTACAGCATGTGCTACTTCTTTGGAAAACCAAATTGGTTTCCGCTTTCTTTTACTTTTACAGATATGTCTAATACAGTGTGCGGTTGCATCTAAAATGGCACCTTTCACAAATTCCCACTGTTCTTGAACCCCTGTAATAAGAGTTTTCCCCTTTAAATAGTTTTTTAGGTATTCTCCCATTAATGAAAAATCTGCCGTCTTTTTGTTTTAGTCTGGGTGGACAGATCCTGAACATGAATACTAAACCAAACAGATTGATGATCACTGGATCCTAAGTTCTCACCTACAGACACATCTGAAACTGTATCACTGTTTGTAAGTATTAGATCTAATATAGCTTCCTTACGAGTTGGTTCCTTGACTAATTGTTCAAGTGATTCCCCTAGCAGAGATTCAAGAATATACCTGCTTCTAGCCGATCTAGCAGAAGGAATCTTCCAGTCTATATCTGGCAAATTAAAGTCCCCCAGTACTATAACCTTACCCTTCATGGTCATTTTGGTTATTTCATCTAATAACAGATTGTCCAGTTTTTCATCCTGCAATGGAGGCCTATATACAACCCCTATTCTAAAAACATTTTTATCTCCAATTTCCAAAGTCACCCAAATACTTTCCACCTCATCATTTGTTCCTACAATTTCAGTAACCTTTATATTTTCATTTACATACAAAGCAACTCCTCCACCTTTCTTTCCTACTCTGTTCTTTTTAAATAACCTGTATCCAGGTATGACTATGTCCCAGTCATGCAAATCATTGTACCATGTTTCTGTTATAGCTACTAAATCCAAGTTGTCCCTAGTCATTATTGAAATGAGTTCAGGTAATTTATTTCCTAAGCTGTGAGCATTTGTGCTCATGGCACAAAGAATTTTTCTACTAGAATTTCTAGAATTGTTACTTGGACTAACAGTTTTGGCATGCTGTGGGAGGCAGGTGGATATATTAATGCTACCCCCCTTTATTAGTTTAAATGATTTCTAATAAAGTATTTGAACTCCTCTCCCAGATACTCTGTTCCTTTAGCATCCAAATGCAAGCCATCTCTCCTAAATAACCTAGTATCTTTCCAAACAGAGCTATAATGGCCAATAAAAGCAAATCCTCGTTCCCTGCACCACTTATCTAACCAAGAATTAAATGTTGTTATCCGCTCCATCTTTCCTGCTTCCTGGTCATACACAGGTAAAATAGCAGAAAATGATAGAGTTGATGCCACAGTCTCTAAATGATTACCTAGGTCACAAAACTCTTTCTGAACAGCAGCAACATGATTACTAGCCAGATCATTTGTTCCTAAATGTACAATCACATCTAACTCACTTCCCTTTCCTGCTGCCTTAACAATTCTCAAAATATGATTCTTATCCCTGTGAGCAGTAGCTCCTGGAAGACATCTAACCTCCCTTGTTTCTCCTTTACTTTCACCTAAATACACATTCCTCAAAATAGAGTCACCCACTAACAGTCTTTTTCTCAAAAACACATCTGCAGTTCTTTCCTGTGTTATGTTACCTGGAGAATCAGGTGCCAATAGATTTAAATTACCTGTTACAGCTTCAGAGGGCTCAGAAACAGCAATCTCCTCATCACAAGTGTATTCGGCAAGAGCAGCATAGGAGTTTTGCAACATAGCAACATAACCATTTCTCAAGATAAAATTTGTGTTTCTAAATTTTTTTAAGGGTCTTGCCGTACCGACGTTACTTCTTAGAATATCTCGACCTAATCGGCAATGTTTTGAATATCAGGCACTAAGTGTTGGGCTTTGGTTTAAAGACAGAGATAATATAAAGAAGCATGTGTGTATAGATAAAGTGAAAAAACGAGGACATTTGATTTCCCTGTAAGCTCAAACTGCTATAATGGGTTGTGGTTTCAAAGAAGAACAAAACCAGCTATTTTATATACAAAATAAACATAAAGAAACAATTTCTCATACATGGTATACTCTGCAGCTGGCATAGCAAATCATTGGAAATACCTGAGCTATTACAGTGTCCCAAACCCCTTAGGAAATGCAATATACAGGTATAGCTGCGTTTTTAAGGAGTTTATAAACTGAGAATTAATTTTGCTGAAAACATTTCTCACAAGATGTGCAGGGAAAAAAGAAGAAATCATGATCTCAAGTTGGAGAGTAGCAGGTTCAGGTAACTGACAAGGCAAGATCATTTTCTAAATCTATTAAGCATCACTTATATTTTCTACAGATTCCTTAGTTGGTGTTCTTGCCATTAACATCTATGTGCTTAGTACATTAAATCTCGCATATGAAGCAAGAACCTGCTGTGAAGCTCTTAAAGCAATTACAACTGCAACAGTTTTGGAAATATGCTTGAAACACGGTTAAAGGAATATGAAACCCAAATAGTTTCTTTTGTGATTAAGACAGAGCATACCATTTAAAAAAAATCCAATTTATTTCTACTATCAAATTTGCTTTGTTCCCATGATATTATTGTGTTGAAGAGATACCTAGATAGGAATCTGGAGCACTATATGACAGGAAATAGTACTGCCATATAGTGCTCTTGCAAATGGATAACATGCTTGCAAAACTGCTGTCATATAATGCTCTAGAAATGGTCTTGCTCCTAAGCATATGTCTATGCTTTTCAATAAAAGATGCCAAGAGAATGAGGAAAAATTGATAATTAGAAAGTTGTATAAAATTGCATGATCTGTCTGAACCATGAAAGAAAATGTTTGGGTTTCATATCCCTTTAATATAAATGTGTTTAAGTGTAAAATATTTGTATGTGTGTCTCCTTAGAGAAAAGTAGTCCCTCTAGATAAAATGAGACGTCTCACAGAACAAGGGGTCGGGAATTCCCACCTACCTTTCAGCAAACGTACAAAATTCATAAAGACTCTGTAGGCCCTGTGAAGTATCTAATCTTCTGGTTGTGTCTTGCTGTTTCAATGCTGACAAGGTTGTCTGTCTATTTTTCTTTTCCATTCAATTATATTCAGTTTTCTTTAGAGCATATGTTACTGCGGGCTGTTTTTCCCCATTTGTTTTTTTTTTTAATGTTTTGAAGGCATTTTTGTGAAGCTGGCATCCTTTACAGTACTTGTTCTATGCGTCGAGAAGTGAATGGTCACGAGAAAGATGTGGCCCCATAGATTATAATAGAGCTTAAAGGAACACTCAAGGAACAAGTCAATTTGTCAGGACCCGACTACATGTCCGTCTCCTGGTCTCGGCAAACACTGACAGTGACTTCTTCAGTCTCTGCGTCCCACGTGGGAGCTGCTGCAGCCCTCTAGACGTGTGCAGCCTAGATTTAAAGGGGCCACATCATAATTACTGGAATTCCCACCTGGAGGCTATTGGATTGTGAGTTCCTATAAAAAGTCACTCAGGCCACCACTCTGAGCTGAATGGCTTACCTACCTTGTTCCTGGATACTCGTTACTTGCGTATGCTCACCTTGTTCCAGGTAACAAGCATACTTACTTGTTACCTGCGTATGCTCACCTCGTTCCACATACCAAGCATACTTACCTATTACCTGCGCATGCTCACCTTGTACCAGAGACCAAGCATAATTACCTGTTATCTGTGTATGCTCACCTTGTTCCAGATACCAAGCATACTTATCTGTTACCTGCATATGCTAACCTTGCTCCACATACCAAGTATTTACCTATTACCTACTCATGCTCACCTTGTGCCAGAGACCAAGCATAATTACCTGTTACCTGTGTATGATGCTCACCTTGTTCCAAAGACTAAGCATACTTACCTGATACCTGTGTATGTTCCCCTTGATCCTGAAACTGTGCCTGCTGTACCTATCTGGTATTTTGTAACAGTATCATTAACAGTACCCTCTGGGTATCCTGTGTCTGCTTAGAATCATGTGTCTACTATACCAGTGACAACCTTTTTCAAACCAGCTTTGCCTGCTGTAGCTATCTGGTATTTTGTGACAGTCTCACCAACAGTGCCCTCTGGGTATCCTGTGCCTGCTGAAAATCCTGTGTCTACGATACCAGTGACAGCCTACTCAAACCAACCTGCTGTACCGACTTGGTATCCTGTGACAGTCTCATCAACAGTACCCTCTGGGTATCCTGTGCCTGCTTAGAATCATGTGTCTATTATACCAGTGACAGTCTTGCTCAAACCAGCTGTGCCTGCTGTACCTACCTGGTATCCTGTGACATTCTCACCAACAGTACCCGTTGGGTATCTTGTATCTGCTGAGAATCCTTTGTCTACTATACCAGTGGCAGCTTCCACTTTATTCATTCCCTTCATATATTTGAAGGTTTCTACCATGTCACCTCTTTCCCTTCTCTACTCTAAACATATTTAGATAATTTCTTTGTACCTTTTATGATTTTGATCGTGTACCATTTTAGTAGCCCTCCTTTGGACAGTTTCTAGTTTACAGTATTTATATCTTTCTGAAGATATGGTCTCCAGAACTGTCCACAGTATTCCAGATGAGGCCTAACTATCGCCTAGATCACAAGTCTTGCGTTAGCCGCGACTTTAGCATACCGCAAATCCCCTTATGTCAATTGCGTATCCTATCGTTTTAATGGGATTTTCCTACCGCCGGTATTACGGTCGCTTGAAAAACTGAGCGGTACACCCTCTACCTCCAAGACTCCTACCGCATTTTAAAGTCAGTAGTTAAGAGTTTTATGGGCTAACGCCGTAACATAAAACTCTTAACTAAACTGCTATAAAGTACACTAACACCCATAAGCTACCTATTAACCACTAAACAGAAGCCCCCCCCACATCGCAAACACTATAATAAAATTATTTAACCTCTAATCTGCCGACCGGACATCACCACCACTGTAATAAATGTATTAACCCCTAAACCGCCGCACTCCCACCTCGCAAACACTAGTTAAATTTTATTAACCCCTAATCTGCCGTCCGTAACATCGCCGACACCTACCTACATTTATTAACCCCTAATCTGCCGACACCCAACGTCGCCGCTACTATATTAAATGTATTAACCCCTAAACTTGTCTAAACCTAACCCTAACCCCCCCAACTTAAATATAATTTAAATACATCTAAATAAATTATTCCTATTTAAAACTAAATACTTACCTATAAAATAAACCCTAAGATAGCTACAATATAACTAATAGTTACATTGTAGCTACCTCAGGGTTTATTTTTATTTTACAGGCAAGTTTGTAGTTATTTTAACTAGGTACAATAGTTATTAAATAGTTATTAACTATTTAATAATGACCTAGCTAAAATAAGTACAAATGTACCTGTAAAATAAACCCTAACCTAAGTTACAATTACACCTAACACTACACTATCCTTAAATTAATTACATAAAATACCTACAATTAATTACAATTAAATTAAATAAACTAAATTACGAAAAACAACAAACACTAAATTACAGAAAATAAAAAAGAAATTACAAATTTTTAAACTAATTACACCTAATCTAATCCCCCTAATAAAATAAAAAAGGCACCCAAAATAAAAAAAAATACCTACCCTATACTAAATTACAAATAGCCCTTAAAAGGGCCTTTTGCGGGGCTTTGCCCCAAAGTAATCAGCTCTTTTACCTGTAAAAAAAATACAATACCCCCCCAACATTAAAACCCACCACTTACACACCCAAACCTACTCTAAAACCCACCCAATCCCCCCTTAATAAAACCTAACACTAACCCCCTGAAGATCACCCTACCTTGATTGAGACGTCTTCACCCAGTCGGGCACAAGTGGACCTCCAGAGAAGCAGGTCTTCATCCGATCCGGCCAGAAGAGGACATCCAGACCGGCAGAAGTCTTCATCCAGGCGGCATCTTCTATCTTCTTCCATCCGGAGTGGAGCGGGTCCATCTTGAAGACATCCTACGCAGAGCATCCTCTTCCATCCGACAGTGACTGAAGAATGAAGGTTCCTTTAAGTGACGTCATCCAAGATGGCATCCCTTCAATTCCGATTGGCTGATAGAATCCTATCAGCCAATCAGAATTAAGGTAGGAAAATCCTATTGGCTGATGCAATCAGCCAATAGAATTGAGCTTGCATTCTATTGGCTGATTGGAACAGCCAATAGAATGTGAGCTCAATCCTATTGGCTGATTGGATCAGCCAATAGGATTGAACTTCAATTCTATTGGCTGATTGCATCAGCCAATAGGATTTTTCCTACCTTAATTCCGATTGGCTGATAGGCAATCAGCCAATCGGATTGAGCTTGCATTCTATTGGCTGATTGGAACAGCCAATAGAATGCAAGGTCAATCCTATTGGCTGATTGGATCAGCCAATCGGATTGAACTTCAATCCGATTGGCTGATTGCATCAGCCAATAGTATTTTTTCTACCTTAATTCCGATTGGCTGATAGAATTCTATCAGCCAATTGGAATTGAAGGGACGCCATCTTGGATGACGTCATTTAAAGGAACCTTTATTCTTCAGTTGGACGTCGAACGAAGAGGATGCTCCGCGTCGGATGTCTTCAAGATGGACCCGCTCCTTGTCGGATGGAAGAAGATAGAAGATGCCGCTTGGATGAAGACTTCTGCCCGGCTGGAGGACCTCTTCTGCCCGGATTCGATCAAGACTTCTGCCTGTATTGGATGAAGACTTCTGCCCGGCTGGGTGTAGACGGCTCAAGGTAGGGTGATCTTCAAGGGGGTAGTGTTAGGTTTTATTAAGGGGGGATTGGGTGGGTTTTAGAGTAGGGTTGGGTGTGTGGGTGGTGGGTTTTAATGTTGGGGGGGTTGTATTTCTTTTTTTACAGGTAAAAGAGCTGATTACTTTGGGGCAATGCCCCGCAAAAAGCCCTTTAAAGGGCTATTTGTAAATTAGTATAGGGTACAAAATTTTATTATTTTGGGGGGCTTTTTTATTTTATTAGGGGGCTTAGATTAGGTGTAATTAGTTTAAACTTCTTGTAATTTTTTTTATTTTCTGTAATTTAGTGTTTGTTTTTTTGTACTTTAGTTTATATTATTTAATTGTATTTTATTTTAGCTAATTGTAGTTAATTAATTTAATTTATTTAATGATAGTGTAGTGTTAGGTGTAATTGTAACTTAGGTTAGGATTTATTTTACAGGTAAATTTGTCTTTATTTTAACTAGGTAGCTATTAAATATTTAATAACTATTTAATAACTATTCTACCTCGTTAAAATAAATACAAAGTTGCCTTTAAAATAAAAATAAATCCTAAAATAGCTACAATGTAATTGTTAATTATATTGTAGCTATCTTAGGGTTTATTTTATAGGTAAGTATTTAGTTTTAAATAGGAATAATTGAGTTAATAATAGTAAATTTATTTATATTTATTTAAATAATATTTAAGTTAGGGGGGTGTTAGGGTTAGGGTTAGACTTAGGTTTAGGGGTTAATAACTTTATTATAGTGGCGGCGACGTTGGCGGCGGCGGCAGATTAGGGGTTAACACATTTAATAGGCTATGTGGGCTATGGCGGTTTAGGGGTTAATACTTGAATAGGTTTATTGCGTTGTGGGCTATGGCGGATTAAGGGTTAATAGTTTTAAGAGGTAGTTTGCGATGTTGGGGTTGGCGGATTTAGGGGTTAATAATTTAGTTATTACTTGCGGTGTGGGTTTGATGGCAGATATAGGGGTTAATACACTTTCGCCTAGATTTAGAGTTTTGTCGGTAAAGACCCACGCACCCTTAAGACAATGCTGGTATTTAGAGTTGTCTGAATGGCTGCATTAGCCTCTGAAAAGGGAGCGTTGAGCATAATTTAGCTCCACTTCAACCCTCAAGTAAGCTGGAAAAACGTGCTCGTGCACGATATCCCCATAGGAAACAATGGGGCTGAGCTGGCTGAAAAAAACACCTAACACCTGCAAAAAAGCAGCATTCAGCTCCTAACAGAGCCCCATTGTTTCCTATGGGGAAACATTCTCTAAGTCTACACCTAACACTCTAACATGAACCCCGAGTCTAAACACCCCTAACCTTACACTTATTAACCCCTAATCTGCCGCCCCCGCTATCGCTGACACCTGCATTATATTATTAACCCCTAATCTGCTGCTCCGGACACCGCCGCAACCTACATTATAGCTATGAACCCCTAATCTACTGCCCCTAACATCGCCGACACCTATATATATATATATATTTATTACCCCCTAATCTGCCCCCCCCAACGTCGCCGCCACCTACCTACATTTATTAACCCCTAATCTGCCGACCGGACCTCGCCGCCACTATAATAAATGTATTAACCCCTAAACCACCGCACTCCCGCCTCGCAAACACTATAATAAATAGTATTAATCCCTAATGCCCTCCCTAACATCGCCGCCGCCTACCTGTAGCGTATCATGTCTGACAGACATTGCTGAATGTGGACAGCATACGCTGTTGGCATTCAGCATTGCACAAGCAGTTCTAGTGAACTGCTTGTGCAATGCCGTCCCCTGCAGATTTCCGCTAGCAGGGGGTGTCAATCATCCCGATAGTATTTGATCGGGTTGATTGCTGTACGCCGCTCAGAAGCGGCAGATCCAGTTAAGGAGCAGCGGTCTTAAGATGGCTGCTTCTTAACTCCTGTTTCCACATGGAAACAGGGTGAGTTGGCCCCATTCAGGGCATAGTAAATTGGCGCCTCTGGCAACAGTGTTTTGCAATATTGTATAACATAGCTGCAAATAATGTAAATTGGAAAGTTGTTTCAAATTGCATGCTCTATCCGAATCATAGAAGTTTAATTTTGACTTTACTGACCCTTTTAATTTCCCTGCAATTGAGGTCAAACTGACTGGACAATAGTTATCAGAAAAAAATAGACTCATGCCTCATTGGCAGATTCTTACAATTATACCATGAGGGAGGAGGCCATCTGTCAGGTAAAGTGGGAGAACTAGCAAACGTAAAAATGTTGCAATGGTTATTATATATATATGTATGTATGTGTATATATATATATATATATATATATATATATATATATATATATATATATATTTATGTTAAAGGGATATGAAACAGTGCTCATTTAGTAAAAACAAGTATGTTAAATCAAGGTAAACATAAAAAGAAACAGATTGTGTTAAAAAAACAGCAACTTACTTGTTTTCTTGCAAAATGAGCACTTAGAATTTCTCATTGTAGCCCCTGCCCTCAGGGAGATGAGAGGAGAACTTAAGTTGCATTCTTGTTATACCAGCTGCAGAGTGTAAAATGTTTAAATACAAATCTCTTTATTTTATCACTCTCTCTACACACACATGCTTCTTTATATTATGTCTGTCTGTTTACCAAAGCCCAATACTTAGGGCCTGATTATCTAAGTTATTTGGGCTGGCGAGATTTTTTAAGAATGCTCTCCAGTACTTCTTTTTACCTGGTGGAATTACATAAAGCCACGTTTTACCTTGAAAACAGGGTGTCTTGCTAAGGGGCGTATACTGTATTTTTGTATGGGAAAGAGATAAATACATAACAAAAGTGCACAATGAAAACTGTAAATAAAAAAATCATACAAAAAGAATAACTGAACCATGCAAACATTAATACTCAGGGGGGAAAATAGTTAAGATGCATCAAAAATCGTAACAAAATTGCTCAACAAAAACCGTATTTTATAAAAAAAAATTAAATTTGTAAATTACACAGAAATAAATTATATTAAATGTGCACATTGCAAATCGTAATTTAAGTACACTGGATGTGCAAAAATCACAATATTTCATACTTAAAAGTATGTCACTTTATTGTCCATATGAATCTTTCTTTTTTTTCTTTTTTTTTTCCATTTTCCTGAACTGTATATGTATATAACTTTCTTTACAAGAATTGTAAAAAAAAAATTATGAGAATTCTGAAGTATCCATGAACTGTCCATATAATTGTCCTCTCTTGGCATTGTATTGATATGCAAAGATGATTTTTTGTAACCAGTGTTATCCTCTAATATATATATATAAATATTTACGTGTTCTAACTGGTCATCTTGTTAATTTTTGTATGTTTTCAATTCCGCTTACATATCTCCAAATACTAATAATAAAGGAAACATAACAATCTAAGTACACATATAAGAAAATAGAGAGAAGAAAAAAGAAAGAAAAAGAGGTTAGAGGAGGTAAGATATAGGGGGGGTTGTCCACAGTCTTATTTCCTAGGGTCTTAATTACGTGCTGGGGCATTTCTATGTTGATTGTCTTCCCAAACATACCAGGCCTCCCAAATATCAAGAAATTCTTGTTTTGTGATCATTAAGATGACATCATCCACAAACAATGCTAGTTTATGCTCCGTTTTTTCTAACTCGGACACCAGCAATGTCTGGGGATGTTCTGATACGAGCAGCTAATAGTTCAACGGACAGCCCTGTCTAGTTCCATTTTTAATTGTTATAGTTTGTGATTGATAGCCTGCTACTCGTACAAAAGCTGAAGGTACTGTATATAAAGAAGAGATTGCTTTAAGGAAATCACCATGAATTCCAAATCCTTGTAGAACCTGCGCAATTTAATCCCATGCTATTCTATCAAATGCCTTCTCTGCATCCAGAGAAAGGAACAGAAAAGGCATTTTTATGATAGTGGTATAGTCAATTAAGTCTAACACTCGTCGTATGTTATCCGGGGCATCTATTCCACTGATAAATCCCACGTGATCATTTGTTATTAATTGGGGCATAGTTATATTTAATCTTGTATCTAATATTTTGTGAACAGTTTCATATCCTTCTTAATTAACGATATAGGTCTATAATTCCCACATAAGAATCTATCTTTCCCTGGATATTACCGAAATTCTAGCCATTAGTAGATCTGGCGGAATTTCACCTTCTTGCATAATGTGATTAAATGAGATAATTAATTGATGTATACGTTCAGGTGCAAGTTTCTTATAAAAGTTCCCTGAAAGCCATCTGGTCCCGGGGCCTTGGAGGGTTTAAGATTTTTTATGGCTATGCCTACTTCTACTGCAGTTATTGGAGCATTTAACTTATCTAAAGCTTCAGAATTTATTACAGGCAAGTTGCAGTCTCAAAGAAATTTAGTTATGTTGGTTATTCTCTGCTCTTTATTACCAGGCATGGGTATTTTATATATTTTTTGGTAACAGTTTGCAAATTAATTTGCAATATCTTTGAGATTAGTAATTAATAAACCCTTTGGTATTTTTAATTGTGGAATTGAGGATTATCGATTAATATCTCTTCATTTCCTCGCTAAGAATTTATCTGGTCTGTTCGCGTAAGTAAAATAGTGGGCATTGCGTAATTGTTGTTTTATTGTAAAATGGGCTGAACATTTTTTTTATTACAACAATGAAACAGACTGTTAATTTCCCTGACTGACAACAAACATTTTTTTTTTGTTAACAGGATACATCTATAACAAAATAGATATTTTATTTTTTGTATTTTCATAAAGAAAACTGAAATTTTACATGTTGTTTAAAATTTTTTTTAGACAATTATTAGTAATATCACATGAGCCTGTGGAGTTGGGCATCTACGTCCATATATAATAGAATCCAATAAACTCCCAGGCATAGCCAGTACGTTAAAAGGTAATTTGTTTCTTTATTGCATCTTTAAAAATGCATGACAGCTCTAAAAAAAAACCTAACTTTTCTGTGTTTAAAAAAAAAAAAAAAAAAAAAGTTGCGGTGTGTGTTCCTGTCTGCCCATTGACATTTGAGTTTTCCTTATCAGCTAGTGCCCCACAGTTGAGTTTCAGCATAAAAAAATAAACATATTGGGTGCCATTATGCGGTGTCGCCCGCAAAAGCCAGCGTCTCCAGTTTTTAGTCGGGTATTGCTATCACTTATACAGCGCCGCATATAAATGCTGCACGTATATTTCACCCGTGGCTTGCTAACTTTTCTCCCATAAACTAACATAGAACTGCATCGCAAGTTGTTATCACATATTCAGTGCAAGGACGGCAAAAATGGAGAAATTTTACTCCATTTTCACCTTGCCACACATAGGTAGGCGCAGCAAGCCTTGTGCTGAAAATGTGAGACCTGTAACTCCCTGGAAGTATTTACAAACACCCAATGCGCAATATCTATCTACCTGTCCACTGCCATCAACCCACTGCAATAACTATAAAATATATTAACCCCTAATTAGCAAACCCCCATACCACAATATAGCTAATAAACATATTAACCCCTAATCCGCCATCCCCCCACATCACTATCTACAGATTAACCCCTAATCTGCCAACCCCCACATTGCAAAGTATCTAATTAACATATTAGCCTCTAATCCGCCAACCCCCCACAACGCAATAAACCTAATTACACTATTGACCCCTAAACCGCCAACCACCCACATCGCAATAAATCTTATTAAGCTATTAACTCCTAAACCGCCAACCCCCGACAACGCAAATAACTAATTTAATTACTAAGCCCCCTAACCTAACACCCCTAAATTAACCCCAATTACATTAAATAAAAAAATACTAAGTTACAATTAAAATAAAAAAAACAAACATTACTTACAAAAAATCCTAAATCTAAGCTCCAAATAGGTATTCACCGTTCCTGAAGTCCGGCAGAGAAGGTCTTCTTCCAGGCGGTGAAGTCTTCTTGGAGGCGGCGACATCTTCCATCACTGGGAGCTCTTTTATCTTCATCCAGGACCAAGGTGATCACCACCGCACACTGAGGATTGAATGCAAGGTAGCCGTTTAAAAATGGGGTACCATGCATTCCTATTGGCTGACATTTGAAGAGCTACTGAAATCCTATTGGCTGATTTGAGCAGCCAATAGGATTTCCATAGCTCTCATCCTATTGGCTAATTCAAAAATGTCAGCGAATAGGAATGCAAGGTACCCCAATTTTAAACGGGTACCTTGCATTCAATCCTCAGTGTGCGGCAGTGATCATACGAAGAGGATATCCAGGCTGGATTGCTCTGCGGTGGGCATTCGTGCTCCACGGCCACCTCCGCTCTGCGTCGGCTTGGTCCTGGATGAAGATAGAATAGGTCCCCGCGATGGAAGAAGATATCGCGGCCTGGAAGAAGATCATCACTGCCTGGAAAAACACCTCCGCCGGACTTCAGGAATGGTAGTACCTATTTGGAGCTTAGATTTAGGATTTTATTTTATTTTTGGGGTGGCTTTTTAATTATAGACTAGTACTAAAGCCCGTGTACACGGGCCATTTTTTCAGAACAGCGGTCCCACCCCTTGCTCTCTCCCCCCTTTCTTTTGCTCTCTCTTCCCCCCTCTCTTTTGCTTTCTTTCCCCCCTCTCTTTTGCTTTCTCTCCCCCCTCTCCTTTGTTCTCTCTCTCCCCTCTTTTGCTCTCTCTCTCCCCTCTTTTGCTCTCTCTCTCCCCTCTTTGGCTCTCTCCCTCCTTTCTTTTGCTCTATCTCCCCCCTCTTTGGCTCTCCCCCCCTTTGGCTCTCCCCCCCTCTTTGGCTCCCCCCCCCTCTTTGGCTCTCCCCCCCCTCTTTGGCTCTCTCCCCTCTTTTGCTCTCTCTCCTCTTTGGCTCTCTTTCTCCCCTCTTTGCCCCCCCCCTTTGGCTCTCTTTCCCCCCTCTTTGGCTCTCTCTCCCCCCTCTTTGGCTCTCTCTCCTCTTTGGCTCTCTCTCTCCCCCCTCTTTGGCTCTCCCCTCCCCTTTGGCTCCCCCCCTCTTTGGCTCTCCCCCCCCCTCTTTTGCTCTCCCCTCCCCTCTTTGGCTCTCTCCCCCCTCTTTTGTTCTCTCCCCCCTCTTTGGCGCTCTCCCCCCCCTCTTTGGCTCCCCCCCCCCCTCTTTGGCTCTGCCCCCCCCTCTTTGGCTCTCTCTCCCCCCTCTTTGTCTCTCTCTTTGGCTCTCTTTCCTCTTTGGCTCTCTCTCTCCCCCCTCTTTGGCTCTCCCCCCCTTTAGCTCTCTCCCCCCCCTTTGGCTCTCTTCCCCCTCTTTGGCTCTCTCTCCCCCCTCTTTGGCTCTCTCTCCTTTTTGGCTCTTTTTCCTCTTTGGCTCTCTCTCTCCCCCCTCTTTGGCTCTCCCCCCCTTCTGTTTGGCTCTCCCCCCCTTCTCTTTGGCTCTCTTCCCCCCCTTCTCTTTGGCTCTCTTCCCCCCCTTCTCTTTGGCTCTCTCTCCCCCCCTTCTCTTTGGCTCTCTCTCTCCCCCCCCTTCTCTTTGGCTCTCTGCCCCCCCCCTTCTCTTTGGCTCTCTGCCCCCCCCCCCTTCTCTTTGGCTCTCTGCCCCCCCCTCTCTTTGGCTCTCTGCCCCCCCTTCTCTTTGGCTCTCTGCCCCCCCTTCTCTTTGGCTCTCTGCCCCCCCCTTCTCTTTGGCTCTCTTCCCCCCCCTTCTCTTTGGCTCTCTGCCCTCCCCCTTCTCTTTGGCTCTCTGCCCCCCCTTCTCTTTGGCTCTCTGCCCCCCCTTCTCTTTGGCTCTCTGCCCCCCCTTCTCTTTGGCTCTCTGCCCCCCTTCTCTTTGGCTCTCTGCCTCCCCCTTCTCTTTGGCTCTCTGCCCCCCCCTTCTCTTTGGCTCTCTGCCCCCCCCGCCTTCTCCCCCCCCTTTGGCTCTCTCCCCCCTCTTTGGCTCTCTCTCCCCCCTCTTTGGCTCTCTCTCCTTTTTGGCTCTTTTTCCTCTTTGGCTCTCTCTCTCCCCCCTCTTTGGCTCTCCCCCCCTTCTCTTTGGCTCTCTTCCCCCCCTTCTCTTTGGCTCTCTTCCCCCCCTTCTCTTTGGCTCTCTCTCCCCCCCCCTTCTCTTTGGCTCTCTCCCCCCCCCTTCTCTTTGGCTCTCTGCCCACCCTTCTCTTTGGCTCTCTGCCCCCCCTTCTCTTTGGCTCTCTGCCCCCCCCTCTCTTTGGCTCTCTGCCCCCCCTTCTCTTTGGCTCTCTGCCCCCCCCTTCTCTTTGGCTCTCTGTCGCCCCCCCTTCTCTTTGGCTCTCTGCCCCCCCCCTTCTCTTTGGCTCTCTGTCCCCCCCCTTCTCTTTGGCTCTCTGCCCCCCCTTCTCTTTGGCTCTCTGCCCCCCCTTCTCTTTGGCTCTCTGCCTCCCCTTCTCTTTGGCTCTCTGCCCCCCCCTTCTCTTTGGCTCTCTGCCCCCCCCCCTTCTCTTTGGCTCTCTGCCCCCCCCTTCTCTTTGGCTCTCTGCCCCCCCTTCTCTTTGGCTCTCTGCCCCCCCTTCTCTTTGGCTCTCTGCCCCCCCTTCTCTTTGGCTCTTTGCCCCCCCTTCTCTTTGGCTCTCTGCCCCCCCCTTCTCTTTGGCTCTCTGCCCCCCCCTTCTCTTTGGCTCTCTGCCCCCCCTTCTCTTTGGCTCTCTGCCCCCCCCTTCTCTTTGGCTCTCTGCCCCCCCCTTCTCTTTGGCTCTCTGCCCCCCCTTCTCTTTGGCTCTCTGCCCCCCCTTCTCTTTGGCTCTCTGCCTCCCCCCTTCTCTTTGGCTCTCTGCCCCCCCTTCTCTTTGGCTCTCTGCCCCCCCTTCTCTTTGGCTCTCTGCCCCCCCCTTCTCTTTGGCTCTCTGCCCCCCCCCCTTCTCTTTGGCTCTCTGCCCCCCCTTCTCTTTGGCTCTCTGCCCCCCCCCCCCTCCTGCTCCCTCTCTGGCTCTGTCTTCGCGGGACCCCGCCCGGCCACGCCCCATCGCGGCAACACCCGCCCGGCCACGCTCCTCGCGACGCCCGGCCACGCCCCTCGCGACGCCCAGCCACGCCCCTCGCGACGCTCCCGTCGGCCACAAACAGCTGTGAGGTCTGGGGAGCGCATTGTCGCTTCTCACACAGCAGACCTCACAGCTGTTGAGTAGCTCGCGCTCCCTATCTCACAGCTGCTTGTATGCTGTGTACCTCGTGCTCCCAATCTGTCAGCTATGCCGAGGTGCGCGAGAATAGAATCTAAGGCCAAGTGTTTGTCTGTACTGCGCATGACGGCTTCAGACAAACACTTGTCTTTTATAATATAGGATTAGGTTTTTTTTGGTCTGTAAAAGAACTGATTGCCCTTTTAAGGGCAATGCCCATGCAAATGTCCCTTTAGGGGCAATGGGTAGTTTAAGTTTTTTTAGTGTTAGGTTTTTTATTTTGGGGGGTTTGGTGGGAGGTGGGGTTTTACTGTTAGGGGGGACTTAGTATTTTTTAAATGTAAAAGAGCTGTTTAACTTAGGGCAATGAACTACAAAAGGCCCTTTTAAGGGCTATTGGTAGTTTAGTTTAGATTACAGGGTGTTTTTTTATTTTGGGGGGCTTTTTATTTTCATAAGGATATTAGATTAGGCTTAATTGTTTTATTTTGATAACTTATTTTATTTTGTTCTGTAATATTAGACTTTTTTATTTTTTGTAATTTTAGATTCATTTTAATCTTAGTTTTTTTTTAAGTAATGTTATGTTTTTTTATTTTAATTGTAACTTAGTATTTTTTATTTAATGTAATTGGGGTTAATTTAGGGGGTGTTAAATTAGGGGGCTTGGTATTTAATTTAGTTATTTGCGTTGTGGGGGGGTTGGCGGCTTAGAAGTTAATAGCTTAATTAGGTTTTTAATACATTTATTAGGTTGATTGCAATGTGGGTGAATGACGGATTAGGGGTTAATAGTTTAATTGGGTATATTGCATTGTGGGTGGTTGGCAGTTTTGGGGTTAATAATTTTATTATTAGTTGCGATGTGGGGTGATGGCGGATATAGGGGTTTTGACGTGTCTGGTTTATTTTTGGGAGGCAGATTAGACTTTTACGGGAGATTTTTTTATTTTATTATACGCCAGGAGTTTCTAACTGCCGTAAGTCACTGGCGACTCCAGAAATGTGTATTTGAACTCCCGCCGGGGTTTATGTGATTCCCCGATGTGCAAGGGGAAATTACAGGCGACGCGGGTTTCAGCAGTTATGCTGAAGCTTGCGCCGCATATGTAATCTCGCCCCTTAAAGAAATGTTATAACAGATTTAGTTATACATAGTAACAAAGTTTGCAATATACTCCCATTGCTTATTTTGCCCCATTTTTTGTAATTTAACTCTAAAAATGTATCTTTTAATTAATTCTCAGAAAAAAAGCACAAACACACTGCAGAATTTTCAAGGATAAACCTGCTACATATCTTTCCCTAATTTGGTTTTAACGGCAAACAATGTTGTTAATTTAATGTTAATTTAATGAAAATTGTTAGCCTTGTTGTCTGTAGACTCCAGCTTGGATTGGCTCCTCCAAATAATGTGTGGTTTGTGTGAAGTTTCACAATATGTTCTTTTAAAATGACTTGTCTAAGATATTATTTTGAATTACTCACTCTAAGTAGTGGTATTTTGTGTTTAGAGAGAGTGATAAGATAAAGAGGCCTGCTGTTCCTGGAGGCCCAGTCCATGTGAAAGAGCATGTTTTAGAAAACAATGGGTTGTGGTTTCAATGAGCAAAACCAGCTATTTAATATTGAAAAACAAACCTAAATTACTACTTTCACATACATTTAATACTCTGCTGTTGGTTTAACAAGTAATTTAAAACATATTATGGAAAACCAGCTTTACAGTAGTCATGTCCTTTTAAAATGGCAATGCATCATAAATAAAACACAGGAGACAATACCATAGATGGATTAAGATTAAGAACTTCCACTCATGTGAGAAAACCTCACCATTTTCTGTTATTCTCTTCATCATTTTAAATTTCCCTGTGGCGGCGCCCAGGAGATGTAAGTCAATAAAACTAATGAATCTTCACAGGTGCATGATCCAGCCAGAAAAACAGTCCCTGAAAAATACACGTCAATACAAATTTATTGAAAAACTATTAAAAAACATATACAATAGCCAAGAGGGAATTTAAAAAAAGGCAAGCACATTTCATGCTCTGTATTGCACTTAATCATAGACTCAATGTAGTCTCTGGCTTGCTATATAAATCATAGGTAATGTTGGCACTGCATATACTTGTGCAGCAGGAAACAGCCAGTTATATTAGCTCATTTATATTCTATCATTCTTATTACTTGCCCTACTTCAGTATTAGAACATCTTTTTCTTTTTTTGTAGATGATGTGTTAAAAAATATTTCCGTTTTTTTTTATAGCGTTTTTTTCCCCTTAAACTTTATTTATTGAATGTGAGAACAGATACAAATATTTATAACAATAACATGTAAATCTTTAACATCATATTTAATCATAAACATCATGCTTGTAAGCAAATTAAAACAGGTATTTTATTTATTCAACTATCAGCCACTTAATTCTTGATTAAAAATAGATTCATTACCATTTACAAAGAAACATATACTGTATGTTAGCATTAAAGTAATGATCAATCACAGTGTGTGATAACATGTTATAAACAATTTTTGATTTGTTTATCTACAAATTTGCTCACCTTTTCATGTTTTTAAAGCATAAACCTAATAACAACACACTTTCAAAATACCACAAAAAAACATATAATACATTAATATAAATATTTGTGAAATAAACAATAAATCACAATGCAAAAATAATAAGTGACAATGAATGTGATCTTGGTGAAGAAAACACAAAGAAAAAAACAAATAAAGAAAAAAAGGAAAAAAAGGATATATTCGATCTTAAAAAGTTTAGGACTTTGCATTTAAGTGGGAATCCAAGGTATTTTCATCCACTCTAGCTGTAATAATATGGAGTAATATTTCCAGATGTCCCTCAAATAGAAGAAGGATATAACATAGCATAATATTGTAAATTGTGAAGATTCACTACTCACGTTTCATAGAACTAAGAGTTATACAATGTATACTTATCAGGGGTAAAAAAGAGTAAACAGTACTGTATGTATGGTTTCCCTTATGTATTGTACACCTCCAAATGGCTCACAGGGGTCGCTTTTGGGCCCCAACAGTAATTATTAACAATAGTATAGGGGGTGCCTAATCTAAGAGACCACTTTTGGGTCTCAGCAGCCAAACCTCAGTTTTGATTTTTTTTTTTTTTTTATTTAATTTCAACGCAAAACAGTTATAACTGACAGAGGATATGAAGATATAATACAGATAGACTAACTAATTGGAAACCTCAATTATTATTTTTGTTGTATAGTGAAAATTAGGTCACATTTGGACCCTCTCAGCAGGTTGATATGGCCATAGGACTAGAGTAGGTGAGGGGTATGCTTAAGTTATATGTTAGGCAGAGGTAATACAAAGCAGCCATGCCAAAACACAACAAATAGAGTGAAAAAGCTTCAGAGTGTCAGACATACTGAGAGATAGAGAAGCAGAAGAGGTGACTGCATAAAATTAGAAACATATAACCTAACCAAGGAGTTTCATCTATCGTATGGGACACTGCTAATAGCTGTTTGCAGCTATAGGTTATAGACAGTGAGATAAACACATAAAAGGGAACAACTATAAACATTTAGGAAATAGACCCTCTTCATATGCACTTCCCAGACCAGAAAATCCGTCACTAAAATAACAGTAATATGCACAGAACCGGGACCTAAAAATACTGGCATAAATAATCATGGGGGATATTTCGCTAACACTAGGGCAGGGTGTATATCCTACAGTGGGAGCAATTATAAGTACACTCAACTGTCCGTGTCTAGGCAAGATGATAGCTCCTGATGCTGGGAGCCGTCAGTATACCAATTGATTCATTCAGTCTCTTAGCCGACACCAGTTCTTTTGAGAGGACTGACTTGCTTATCCCGGGGACCTGTCAAGCAAAGTGCCGATCCAGCGGCCAAGCTGAATGTGATCCCCAGTAGCGCCTGGCCCCATCGAGTAAAGCAAAGTGGTGTATCACTCACTGTTGAAGCAGGCAGTGTAAGCAGGCAAACCGCTTGCGTATGGACCTATCCTCCCGGAATAGAGGTCCGATCGCGCCCCCCCCCACTCAGGGTCATCGCATAGCATGTAAGGGCCGACACAAGAGTCCGGTGAGTCAGGTTCCAGGTGGGCTTCTGCCATTATTTATATATTATTGCCATTATTTATATATTATTTATATAGGGTAGGGCATTTTTTATTTTGGGGGGCTTTGTTGTTTTATTAGGGGGCTTAGAGTAGGTGTAATTAGTTTAGAATTGTTGTAATATTTTTCTTATGTTTGTAGATATTTTTTTATTTTTTGTAACTTAGTTCTTTTTTATTTTTTGTACTTTAGTTAGTTTATTTCATTGTAGTTATTTGTAGATATTGTATTTAATTAATGTATTGATAGTGTAGTGTTAGGTTTAATTGTAGGTAATTGTAGTTATTTTATTTAATTAATTTAATGATAGTATAGTGTTAGGTTTAATTGTAACTTAGGTTAGGATTTATTTTACAGGTAATGTTGTAATTATTTTAACTAGGTAACTATTAAATAGTTCTTAACTATTTAATAGCTATTGTACCTGGTTAAAATAATTACAAAGTTGCCTGTAAAATAAATATTAATCCTAAAATAGCTACAATGTAATTATAATTTATATTGTAGCTATATTAGGATTTATTTTACAGGTAAGTATTTAGCTTTAAATAGGATTCATTTATTTAATAAGAGTTAATTATTTTCGTTAGATTAAAATTATATTTAACTTAGGGGGGTGTTAGTGTTAGGGTTAGACTTAGCTTTAGGGGTTAATACATTTATTAGAATAGCGGTGAGCTCCAGTCGGCAGATTAGGGGTTAATAATTGAAGTTAGGTGTCGGCGATGTTAGGGAGGGCAGATTAGGGGTTAATACTATTTATTATAGGGTTAGTGAGGCAGATTAGGGGTTAATAACTTTATTATAGTAGCGGTGCGGTCCGCTCGGCAGATTAGGGTTTAATAAGTGTAAACAGGCAAAGAAAGAGGTACGCTTGCTCACTGTGGAAATGCTGGAAATCATAAATTTATTTGAAGACCAAACAGGTACAGGTATATATAATATAACAGAAATTAGGGATAAGGATTGCTGAAAAGACTAGCAAATTATTTGCTAGTCTTTTCAGTAATCCTTATCCCTAATTTCTGTTATATTATATTAATGTTTTATTATTTCATTTATTGATGTGCACCAATCAGTGTTACCGCAGAGTTAACAATATTAGCCTCTGTAACAAACTGAAGACACAAGAGTTAATAACACAAAGGCTACAACTCATTGAAGCAACACTGATTGGTTTAGACCTCAGTCCTCTCAGGATTGGTGAAAATCTGGTTTAAAAGGCTCACACTGTTATACTCCATCAGCCTCCGAAGAAGCGCATCTACGCATGCGCGAAACACGTCAGGCGTTCCTAACTGTGACCCTGCATACCTGTACCTGTTTGGTCTTCAAATAAATTTATGATTTCCAGCATTTCCACAGTGAGCAAGCGTACCTCTTTCTTTGCCTGTTTGCATACCAGCGGTGGGGCTTACCGCTTTGATTCCGCTGCTCGAGCTGTAGTCCCGACTAGGAATCAGTCTTCATTTCCTGCTTCTTTACTTCTCCAAGTGAGATCATCTACCCGAGCCGACCGACGCCAGGGGTGACGTAACAGGAAGACAAGCCGGATATCGTATACGCCAAGAAGGACACGCATACTGCACCCGCCCGGGAGGGCTTGCAACGCCCATCCGAGAGGAAGTACAGCAGCGTGCCCAGGCATCCCACCGGATCAGCGGAGGGTAAGACATCCACGGCACTCATAATCTGATCACCCCTGACCCCAGGCACATACGGATAACCATAGCAGGATATCTTTCTGACACCTTGACTGTGGACACTACTTGAAATTAACTGTTTGTTTCCCATACACCTTTATATTGGGACTATTTATTCCCCAGCTTTGATGATTCTTCTGTATACGTTTAAGAAGAAACTGAGGGGGATTCTAAACCGGAACACACACTTCATTGTTAATAAGTGTAGGCAGGTGGAGGCGACGTTGAGGGGGGCAGATTAGGGGTTAATAAATATAATATAGGGGTCGGCGGTGTTAGGGGCAGCAGATTAGGGGTACATAAGGATAACGTAGGTGGCGGCGCTTTGCGGTCGGCAGATTAGGGGTTAATAAGTGTAGGTAGCTGGCGGCGACGTTGTGGGGGGCAGGTTAGGGGTTAATAAATATAATATAGGGGTCGGCGGTGTTAGGGGCAGCAGATTAGGGGTACATAAGTATAACGTATTTGGCGGTCGGCAGATTAGGGGTTAAAAAAAATTAATCGAGTGGCGGCGATGTGGGGGGACCTCGGTTTAGGGGTACATAGGTAGTTTATGGGTGTTAGTGTACTTTAGAGTACAGTAGTTAAGAGCTTTATAAACCGGCGTTAGCCCAGAAAGCTCTTAACTACTGACTTTTTTCCTGCGGCTGGAGTTTTGTCGTTAGATTTCTAACGCTCACTTCAGACACGACTCTAAATACCGGAGTTAGAAAAATCCCATTGAAAAGATAGGATACGCAATTTACGTAAGGGGATCTGCGGTATGGAAAAGTCGCAGCTGAAAAGTGAGCGTTAGACCCTTTTTTGAGTGACTCCAAATACCAGAGTTAGCCTAAAACCAGCGTTAGGAGCCTCTAACTCTGGTTTTCACGGCTAACGCCAAACTCCAAATCTAGGCCTTAGTTTCTTAGTTCTGAACTCTGGGTGCTATGTTGAAATATTATACTATTTTGCATCTTATTATTGTCATATGAATATTTCTTATTTTTATTTTTATAAATAAGCAATTCTTTTCTTTCTAAATTGGATATTTGTTCTATTGCTGCATCTAATTCCTGTTCTGCATAATTTTTTTCCAGAAAACGCTTTTTTAGGATTTGTGTTTGTTCTTTATATATATTAATATCTTTACAATTTCTTCTGATACAAAGAAATTGTCCCCAGGTATGTTCTTAAGCCAACATTTTTGTTGACAACTTTTAGCTTTTCAAAATATTATTTTCAATATAGATTTCTAAGTCCAAAAATTCTACTTTAGATTAACTATAATTCCAGCACAAATTTACATTAAATTTATTATTATTTAGATGGTTCATAAATTCCAACAATTGGGATTCATTACCTGACCAGACCATAAACAGCTCGTCTATATAGCGATGATAGGACACCAGATATTGCGCCCAAGCCGAGCCATACATGTATTTCTCCTCCCAGTTAGCCATATATAAGTTGGCATAGCTGGGCGCAAATCTAGTGTCCATCGCTGTACCTCCAGTTTGCAGAAAGTACTTACCATCGAACCAAAAATAGTTTGTTTCAATAATCTATTTGATCCCTTGAAGAATTAAGTCCAATTGGATAGAATCTAATGAGTCTTATAGATGCTATACCTAACTTTTGTCAATAATAGTATACAAAGAAGATACATCACTGGTGACCAGCCACCAAGTGTCCTTCCATTCTATGTTTTCTAACACATTTAAAATATTTATAGTGTCTTTTATATACTACTTCATTTTTGATACATATGTTTGCAAGAATTGGTCAATATAAAATGAAAGATTACTAGTTAATGAATGTATCCCGGACACTATTGAGCGACCAGGCGAATTTACAGCATCCATGTATATTTTGGATAGTATGTAAAAAGTGGGGGTTCTGGGAAATTTTGTGTATAGAAAACTATGTTCTTTTTTATTTAGTATACCCTTATCCACACCATCTTTTAAATATAAATAAATCCATTCTTTTTCTAAAACTGATAATCGGATTAGAATTTAGTTGAGTATATGTTTTAGAATCATTTAATTGACGATAACATTCTGATAAATATTTGTATTTGTCTAATATTACAGTCCCTACCCCCTTGCAAGCTGGTTTGATGACAATACTTTAATTCGCCTAGATTATGAGTTTTGTCGGTAAAAACTTGCGAAGCTAACGCTCCTTTTTTTTCAGCGCTCCCTTTAAACAACGCGGGTATTACAAATTTTCTGAATGGCTGCGTTAGCCTCAGAAAAGTGAGCGTTGAGCAAAATATAGCTCCACTTCTCACCTCAATACCAGCGTTGCTTACGGTAGCGGTAAGATGGAAAAATGTGCTCGTGCACGATTTCCCCATAGGATACAATGGGGCTGAGCTGCTGAAAAAAAACCTAACACCTGCAAAAAAGCAGCGTTCAGCTCCTAACACAGCCCCATTGTTTCCTATGGGGAAACACTTTCTAAGTCTACACCTAACACCCTAACATGAACCCTGAGTCTAAACACCCCTAACCTTACACTTATTAACCCCTAATCTGCCGTCCCCGACACCTACATTATATTATTAACCCCTAATCTGCCGCTCCGTACACCGCCATCCCTATGAACCCCTAATCTGCTGCCCCTAACATCGCCAACACCTACATTATATTTATTAACCCCTAATCTTCCACCCCCAATGTCGCCGCCACCTACCTACACTTATTAACCCCTAATCTGCCGACCGGACATCGCCGCCACTATAATAAATGTATTAACCCCTAAACCGCCACACTCCCGCCTCGCAAACACTATAATAAATTTTGTTAACCCCTAATCTGCCCTCCCTAACATCGCCACCACCTACCTACAATTATTAACCCCTAATCTGCCGCCCCCAACGTCGCCGCTACTATAATAAAGTTATTAACCCCTAAACCTAAGTCTAACCCTAACCCTAACACCTTCCGAAGTTAAATATAATTTAAAGAAATCTAAATAAATTTACTATAATTAAATAAATTATTCCTATTTAAAACTAAATACTTACCTATAAAATAAACCCTCAAATAGCTACAATATAATAAATAATTACATTGTAGCTATTTTAGGATTTATATTTATTTTACAGGCAACTTTGTATTTATTTTAACTAGGCACAATAGCTATTAAATAGTTAATAACTATTTAATAGCTACCTAGTTAAAATAATTACAAAATTACCTGTAAAATAAATCCTAACCTAAGTTACAAATACACCTAACACTACACTATCAATAAATTCATTAAATAAATTACCTACAATGATCTAAACTAAAATACAATTAAATAAACTAAACTATATTACAAAAAAACAAACACTAAATTACAAAAAATAAAAAAATATTACAAGAAGTTTAATCTAATTACACCTAATCTAAGCCCCCTAATAAAATAAAAAAGCCCCCCAAAATAATAAAATTCCCTACCCTATACTAAATTACAAAAGTAATCAGCTCTTTTACCAGCCCTTAAAAGGGCTTTTTGCGGGGCATTGCCCCAAAGTAATCAGCTCTTTTACCTGTAAAAGAAAATACCAGACCCCTCAACATTACAACCCACACACCCCTACTCTAAAACCCACTCGATCCCCCCTTAAAAAAAACTAACACTACCCCATTGAAGTTCACCCTACCTTGAGCCGTGTTCACCTAGCCGGGCACCGATGGGCCAGAAGAGGACATCCGGACCGGCAGAAGTCTTCATCTGATCGGGGCAGAAGAGGTCCTCCATCCAGCAGAAGTCTTCATCCAAGCGGCATCTTCTATCTTCATCCATCCGGTGCGGAGCGGGTCCATCTTCAAGACATCCGACGCGGAGCATCCTCTTCTTCCCGACGACTAACGACGAATGAAGGTTCCTTTAAATGACATCATCCAAGATGGCGTCCCTCAAATTCCGATTGGCTGATAGGATTCTATCAGCCAATCGGAATTAAGGTAGGAAAAATCCGATTGGTTGATTTAATCAGCCAATCGGATTGAAGTTCAATCCGATTGGCTGATTGGATCAGCCAATAGAATGCAACGTCAATTCTATTGGCTATTTTTTTTAAGGGGTGATCGGGTGGGTTTTAGAGTAGGGGTGTGTGGGTGGTGGGTTGTAATGTTGGGGGGGTCTTGTATTTTCTTTTACAGGTAAAAGAGCTGATTACTTTGAGGCAATGCCCCGCAAAAAAGCCCTTTTAAGGGCTGGTAAAAGAGCTGATTACTTTTGTAATTTAGTATAGGGTAGGGAATTTTATTATTTTGGGGGGCTTTTTTATTTTACTAGGGGGCTTAGATTAGGTGTAATTAGATTAAACTTCTTGTAAAAAAAAAATATTTTTGTAATTTAGTGTTTTTTTTTGTAATATAGTTTAGTTTATTTAATTGTATTTTAGTTTAGATCATTGTAGGTAATTTATTTAATGAATTTATTGATAGTGTAGTGTTAGGTGTATTTGTAACTTAGGTTAGGATTTATTTTACAGGTAATTTTGCAATTATTTTAACTAGGTAGCTATTAAATAGTTATTTACTATTTAATAGCTATTGTACCTAGTTAAAATAAATACAAAGTTGCCTGTAAAATAAATATAAATCCTAAAATAGCTACAATGTAATTATTAATTATATTGTAGCTATTTGAGGGTTTATTTTATAGGTAAGTATTTAGTTTTAAATAGGAATAATTTATTTAATTATAGTAAATTTATTTAGATTTCTTTAAATTATATTTAACTTCGGGGGGTGTTAGGGTTAGGGTTAGACTTAGGTTTAGGGGTTAATAACTTTATTATAGTAGCGGTAACGTTGGGGGTGGCAGATTAGGGGTTAAGGTGGTGGTGATGTTAGGGAGGGCAGATTAAGGGTTAATAAAATTTATTATAGTGTTTGCGAGGTGGGATTGCGGCAGTTTAGGGGTTAATACATTTATTATAGTGGCGGCGATGTCCGGTTGGCAGATTAGGGGTTAATAAGTGTAGGTAGGTGGCGGCGAGGTTGGGGGGGCGATTAGGGTTTAATAAATATAATATAGGTGTCGGCGATGTTAGGGACAGCAGATTAGGGGTTCATAGGTATAATGTAGGTGGCGGCGATTCCCGGTTGGCAGATTAGGGGTTAAATAATTTTATTATAGTGTTTGCGAGGTGGGATTGCGGCAGTTTAGGGGTTAATACATTTATTATAGTGGCGGCGATGTCTGGTTGGCAGATTAGGGGTTAAATAATTTTATTATAGTGTTTGCGAGGTGGGATTGCGGCAGTTTAGGGGTTAATACATTTATTATAGTGGCGGCGATGTCCGGTTGGCAGATTAGGGGTTAATAAGTGTAGGTAGGTGGCGGCGAGGTTGGGGGGGGCGATTAGGGTTTAATAAATATAATATAGGTGTCGGCGATGTTAGGGACAGCAGATTAGGGGTTCATAGGTATAATGTAGGTGGCGGCGATTCCCGGTTGGCAGATTAGGGGTTAAATAATTTTATTATAGTGTTTGCTACCTCGGTTTAGGGGTTAATAGGTAGTTTATGGGTGTTAGTGTACTTTGTAGCACTTTAGTTAAGAGCTTTATGTTCCAGCGTTAGCCCATAAAACTCTTAACTACTGACTTTTTTATGTGGTAGGAGTCTTGGAGGTAGAGGCTGTACCGCTCACTTCTTCCAAGACTCATAATACCAGCGTTAGGCAAATCCCATTAAAAAGATAGGATACGCAATTGACGTAAGGGGATTTGCGGTAGCCAAAAGTCGCAGAAGAAAAGTGAGCAGTACACCTGTACCTGCCATACTCGTAATACCAGCGGGCGTTAAAAAGCAGCGTTAGGACCTCTTAACGCTGCTTTTTAAGGCTAACGCAGAACTCGTAATCTAGGCGAATGTTTTTTAATTCGTAAAGTGCTTTTTGTTCCTGTTCATTAAGATTAGAATTATACTTGACTTTCATATTACTAATATCTCTTTGGACTAATTCTAAAAAAAGTTTCCATAGGTGCTGATTTTATATTAAGTTGGATTAAAATTTGATTTGTTTCTTACTTCTACATGTTTGTATCTAGTGGGTTCTAAACAATTGTTCCTTAAAATCGGATGAATAGCAAAATGCTTTTTAATACATACATTTCTAATAAATTTTTGTACTCCAGTATAGGAGTCAAATTTATTAATCCTAAAACTTGGGGCAAAGTTTAATCCCCTATTTAATACTGAAGCCTGTGTTTCTGTGAGGATACATTAAAAATTGTGGTTTTATTTGTTTCCCTATTGTGTTTTGTTAATATTGGTGTTTGTCCATATTTTTCGTTCTTTTGTAGAAAAGATCTGAATCTGTTCTGTTATATTTTCTCTTTCTGGTGTCTAAAAAAACTCTCCTCAGTGTCATTTTCATATCTATCCAGATTTGCAAATCTATTATGGGTAGTGACTTCATTCCTGTGTTGTTGATTTGTGGTGCGAATGGGATATCTGGGTTGTTCCCATGTGTAATCCTTAGAATTACGTTCTTGGTAGTAATGTTGATGTTCTCTATTCTGTCTTTAAAGGGACAGTCAAGTATAAATTAAACTTTCATTATTCAGATAGGACTTTTAATTTTAATTGACTTTCCAATTTACTTTTATCATCAAATTTGCTTTTTTCTCTTGGTATTCTTAGTTTAAACTAAACATAGGTAGGCTCATATGCTCATTTCTAAGCCTTTGATGGCTGCCTCTTATCACATGCTTTTTAAATCTCTTTTCAACACAAAGAGACAGAAAGTACACGTGGGCAAAATAGATAACACTGTGTTCAGGCACAGAAAGTTATTTAAGATCTAGCACAATACAATGCTAAATTTAAGACAATAGATAATAAACAGTCACAGTCATGTGATCAGGGGGCTGGAAGAAGGTTCCTAGGTACAAGGTAATCAGAGGTAAAAAGTATATTAATATAACTGTGTTGGTTATGCAAAACTGGGGAATGGGTAATAAAGGGATTATCTATCTTTTAAAACAATAACAATTCTATGGTTGACTGTCCCTTTAATGATTATAAAAAGAGTCTCTTTCTGCCCTGGCTAGTGTATATGTTTTATTTTTGTGTGTATGTATTCTGTCGGCCTTTTGCTGTCTATTTGGGTAGTGATTGGGTTTAGACCAATTCTTATTTTGGTGACCACTAAGATAATGTATTTCCCTCCTTTCTTTGTAATCTTCACTGTCTCTAATGTATTTTTTCCTTTTTGTGTCTTTAATATCTGATTTGACTTTTTTCTAAACTATCCTCAATCCTTTTTGAAAATCCCTCATACTCCTCATTCTCCATATGTGGAATAATGTTAGATCCTAACAATTAATATCCTCATTGACTTCCTCCAATGCTCTTTTTCTTTCACTAATAATTTAATTTAATAAGTTTCTTAGTGCAATCCTGTAAAATATGATTCTATTTGGTCATGAAAACAAGATTATCCTGTCCAAAAGAATGATTTTTGAAAACCATTAAACCCCTAGGTGTAATTTTATCTTTCAAATATTTTTCAAGTGTGACAATTTCTAAGTGATACTTTTCAACTTCTATCATTAAATTCTCTAAAGAAACATTATTACATTCAGTGATATCTGTGTAAAAAATCCTCTACTATGGAGGTAGTGGTTCTCCTGTTGTGAAACATGGATATAATATCAAAAAGTATATAAGCAAAAAAACGTGAAATAAATATACAATAAATCACAATGCAAAAAATAATAAGTGACAATAAATGTGATCTTGGTGAAGAAAATCACAAAGAAAAAAACCAAAGAAAAAAAAGGATAAAAAGGATATATTTGATCTTAAAAAGCTTAGGAATCTTCCTTTAAGTGAGAATCCAAGGTATTTTCATCCACTCTAGCTGTAATAATATGGAGTAATCTTTCCAGATGTCTCTTTCAAATACAAGAAGGATATAACATAGCGTAATAATGTAAATACAATGTTGTAATATGTGGTTGCGAAGATTTACTACTCACGTTTAATAGAGCTAAGATCAGCTCTATATCATATGCACACCCTCTTTTTTTTAAAAAAAAAGCTTTATTGAGAAGTTTGAGGTTTTACAACAGAAACATAGAAACATACGCCTAGATTTAAAGTTCTGCGTTAGCCGTCAAAAGCAGCGTTAAGGGCTCCTAACGCTGCTTTTTACCGCCTGCTGGTATTTAGAGTTAGCCAGGAAAGGGTCTAACGCTCAGTTCCAAGCTGCGACTTTTCCATACCGCAGATCCCCTTACGCCAATTGCGTATCCTATCTTTTCAATGGGATCTTCCTAACGTCGGTATTTAGAGTCTTGGCTGAAGTGAGCAGTAGACCCTCTACCGACAAGACTCCAGCCGCAGAAAAAAGTAAGTAGTTAAGAGCTTTCTGGGCTAACGCCGGTTTATAAAGCTCTTAAAGGGACAGTAAACCTAAAAAATAATGTTATATAATTCTGCACATAGTACAGAATTATATAACATTATTTAGGTGCTATAGCTATAAAACACTTTTTTCACTTTTAATATTTAAAAAACATACCGATTTTACAGACCCGCTCTCTGCTGAGCGGGTCTGTTTTTTTTAGTCAGCGCATCGGGCCAGCTGTATAGTCACAGCCCGGCCCGACCGTGCCATAAGACTAAGTGCAGCTCGCTCCTGCTCTGTCTGACAGCAGGAGCGAGCTTCACTTAATGCTATGGCGCGGTCGGGCCGGGCTGTGACTATACAGCTGGCCCGATGCGCTGACTAAAAAAAACAGACCCGCTCAGCAGAGAGCAGAGAGCGGGTCTGTAAAAGCGGTATGTTTTTTAAATAGTAAAAGTGAAAAAAGTGTTTTATAGCTATAGCACCTAAATAATGTTATATAATTCTGCACTATGTGCAGAATTATATAACATTATTTTTTAGGTTTACTGCCCCTTTAACTACTGTGCTCTAAAATACACTAACACCCATAAACTACCTATGTACCCCTAATCTGAGGTTCCCCCACATCGCCGCCACTATAATACATTTTTTTAACCCCTAATCTGCCGAACGCACACCGCCGCCACCTACATTATTCCTATGTACCCCTAATCTGCTGCCCCTAACATCGCCGACACCTACATAATATTTATTAACCCATAATCTGCCCCCCCAACGTCGCCGCTACCTACCTACACATATTAACCCCTAATCTGCCAACCGGACCTCACCACTACTCTAATAAATGTATTAACCCCTAAAGCTAAGTCTAACCCTAACCCTAACACACCCCTAAGTTAAATATAATTTTAATCTAATGAAATAAATTAAATATTATTAACTAAAGTCTTCCTATTTAAAACTAAATACTTACCTGTAAAATAAACCCTAATATAGCTACAATATAACGAATAATTATATTGTAGCTAGTTTTGGATTTATATTTATTTTACAGGCAACTTTGTATTTATTTTAACTAGGTACAATAGCTATTAAATAGTTATTTACTATTTAATTGCTACCTAGTTAAAATAATTACAAAATTACCTGTAAAATAAATTAAAATAAATCCTAACCTACAATTCTAGTTACAATTAAACCTAACACTACACTATCAATAAATAAATTAAATCAATTAACTACAAGTACCTAGAATTAAATAAACTAAACTAAATTACAAAAAAAACAAACACTAAATTACAAAAAATAAAAAAAGATTACAAGAATTTTAAGCTAATTACACCTACTCTAAGCCCCCTAATAAAATAACAAAGCCCCCCGAAATAAAAAAATTCCCTACCCTATTCTAAATTAAAATAGTTAACAGCTCTATTACCTTACCAGCCCTTAAAAGGGCTTTTTGCGGGGCATGCCCCAAAGAAATCAGCTCTTTTGCCTGTAAAAAAAAAACACAATACCACCCCCCAACATTACAACCCACCACCCACATACCCTTACTCTAACCCAAACCCCCCTTAAATAAACCTAAAACTACCCCCCTGAAGATCTCCCTACCTTGAGTCGTCTTCACTCAGCCAAGCACCGATGGACCAAAAGAAGACATCCGGAGCGGCAGAAGTCTTCATCCTATCCGGGCAGAAGAGGACATCCGGACCGGCAGACATCTTCATCCAAGCGGCATCTTCTATCTTCATCCATCCGACGAGGAGCGGCTCCATCTTCAAGACCTCCGGCGCAGAACATCCTCTTCCTACCGACGACTACTGACGAATGAAGGTTCCTTTAAGTGACGTCATCCAAGATGGCGTCCCTCGAATTCCGATTGGCTGATAGGATTCTATCAGCCAATCGGAATTAAGGTAGGAAAAATCTGATTGGCTGATTGAATCAGCCAATCAGATTCAAGTTCAATCCGATTGGCTGACCCAATCAGCCAATCAGATTGAGCTTGCATTCTATTGGCTGATCAAAACAGCCAATATAAATCCTAAAATAGCTACAATATAATTATTCGTTATATTATAGCTATATTAGGGTTTATTTTACAGGTAAGTATTTAGTTTTAAATAGGAAGACTTTAGTTAATAATATTTAATTTATTTCATTAGATTAAAATTATATTTAATTTAGGAGGGTGTTAGGGTTAGCGTTAGACTTAGCTTTAGGGGTTAATACATTTATTAGAGTAGCGGCGAGGTCCGGTCGGCAGAATAGGGGTTAATAAGTGTAGGTAAGGTAGCGGCGACGTTGGAGGGGGCAGATTAGGGGTTAATATATGTAATATAGGGGTCGGCGATGTTAGGGGCAGCAGATTAGGGGTACATAGGTATAATGTAGGTTGCGGCGGTGTATGGAGCGGCAGATTAGGGATTAATAATATAATGCAGGGGTCAGCGATAGTGGGGGCGGCAGATTAGGGGTTAATAAGTGTAAGGTTAGGGGTGTTTAGACTCGGGGTTCATGTTAGGGTGTTAGGTGCAGACTTAGAAACTGTTTCCCCATAGGAAGCAATGGGGCTGCGTTAGGAGCTTAACGCTGCTTTTTTGCAGGTGTTAGTTTTTTTTTCAGCCCAAACTGCCCCATTGTTTCCTAAGGGGGAATCGTGCACGAGCACATTTTTCCAGCTAGTTGCTACCGTAAGCAACGCTGGTATTGAGGGTTGAAGTGGCGGTAAATATGCCTTTACGCTCCCTTTTTGGAGCCTAACACAGCCCTTCATAGAACTCTAAATACCAGCGTTGTTTAGAAGCAGCGCTAGAAAAAAAACATGCGTAGCTAACGCACCCCTTTGGCCGCAAAACTCTAAATCTAGGCGATAGAATTTGACGGTAGATAAGATCCAAAAAAAACCATCAAGCCCACTACCAATATCACTTATGAACATGTTAAACAAAACAGGCCCAAGAACTGACCCTTGGGGAACACCACTAGTAACTGATGCCTCATTTGAATGTACTGCATTAATTGAAACCCTCTGTCGTCTATCTTTAAGCCAGCATTCTACCCACTTAACAATCTTAGCATCTATTCCAAGGCAATACATTTTGTGAATAAGTTTGTTGTGTCGGATGGTGTCAAATGCTTTGCTAAAGTCTAGATATGCAACATCTACGGCTCCTCCCTGGTCTATTATTTTAGTTACATGGTCAAAGTAGATTAGTCAGGCATGATCTTCCAGCTGTAAAACAATGCTGTCCTTTGTCTTCTAAGTTGTTTGTCTGAATGAAAGATATGTCTTTCCTTTAAAAGAGTTTCCATTCATTTCCCGGCAATTAAGGTCAAACTGACTGGCCTATAGTTAGCAGAATCTTCCCTACTACCCTTTTTATGAAGAGGGACTACATTGGCAATTTTCCAGTCTTTTGGAACAGCTCCTGTTAGAAGTGATTGATTAAATAAATCAGCTAATGGAGTAGCTATTACGGATCAAAGTTCTCTTAGAACCCTTGGATGAATATTATCTGGACCCACAGACTTATTTACTTTTATTTTTGATAAAGCCATTGAAACCTCTTCCTCTGTAAAAAAAAAGTACTACTCACATTATTATTTACAGTAACATCCCTTAATATAATCTCACTATCTCACTATCTGTTATAAAGACTGAACAAAAGTAATCAGAGCAAATTTCAATATGATGTACATTGTACAAAGTTGGATAATATTGTAATACTCCATTACTTGGATGTGTGAGATATATTCATTGATCCTCAATCTATGCCCCAGCTGAGTAGACCACTTTTGGGTCTTATGTCTGCATGGTGTGATTATAATATAGGCAGGGGCGTATTAAGACCTAGGTCAACAAGGCCCATGCCAAGGACGGCAGATTTGGGGGGCGGCACATTTTGCCCATTGCCCCTGGCCGCTGCACTAGTGTATATTACTTTTAAAAAAAAATAGGCTCGGCCCGGTTTACCGCTAACGTCATGTGATGTCCACCAATAGCCGCCTTCCTGCAGTCTGCACATGGCTCAAGTAAGTCATGCACGTGATCTCCCACGACAGGCGGCAATTGGGTTTGGCAGGGTTGAAGAAGCGAAGCCTACATTAGTGGCAGATAGGATTGAGTAGTGGACACTGGCTGGACTTTGAGAGCTCTCAGGTGGGTCATTCACTGAAGAAAATTATATTAAAATAGCAGCACTGTGCCACTGACCGTTGCCACTTGCCTGGTATGTATGGAGGATGGACCGTGATAGCGATATCACATATGACATGAACTGAAGAATATTGTTTGTGTCCGGACTCTGTCTCACTGTGTGTGTTAATACTGTAAAATTATGCTGTTACTAAAATGCTGTTAATTTAGCATGCCATTTGGAAGGCTTGTTACCAGTCTGTGGATTGTGAATAGATAGTAAATTTTTGCTGTCAGCTTGAAAAATGGCTGTGTGCCTCCTCAGAATGGCTGGCCTCATTTCTGCTCTAGATCTCAGCCTCTCCCACATATTAACCCTATACCGACACCATGATTTCCTGTAGTTGCAGAACAGACAGCTGTGCACAAGTTTTCTCTTAACTTATTAGACAAACGACTGTGTGCCTGTCAGAATGGCCCATTCCTGCACTTCCACAGTTTAACCTTTTCCTAATCCTGGCACTATGTTTTTATGCAGTCTCAGGATTGTTTGATTGCTGTCTACATACATAGCTTGTCGGTGGGTACAGGGACACACTCTAGCCAAATTCCTTAAAGGTATATCCATTTTTTACAGGTTATTTAAGTGTAGATTGTGTGTATTTTATTATATATATATACAGGGAGTGCAGAATTATTAGGCAAATGAGTATTTTGACCACATCATCCTCTTTATGCATGTTGTCTTACTCCAAGCTGTATAGGCTCGAAAGACTACTACCAATTAAGCATATTAGGTGATGTGCATCTCTGTAATGAGAAGGGGTGTGGTCTGATGACATCAACACCCTATATCAGGTGTGCAGAATTATTAGGCAACTTCCTTTCCTTTGGCAAAATGGGTCAAAAGAAGGACTTGACAGGCTCAGAAAAGTCAGAAATAGTGAGATATCTTGCAGAGGGATGCAGCACTCTTAAAATTGCAAAGCTTCTGAAGCGTGATCATCGAACAATCAAGTGTTTCATTCAAAATAGTCAACAGGGTCGCAAGAAGCGTGTGGAAAAACCAAGGCGCAAAATAACTGCCCATGAACTGAGAAAAGTCAAGCGTGCAGCTGCCAAGATGCCACTTGCCACCAGTTTGGCCATATTTCAGAGCTGCAACATCACTGGAGTGCCCAAAAGCACAAGGTGTGCAATACTCAGAGACATGGCCAAGGTAAGAAAGGCTGAAAGACGACCACCACTGAACAAGACACACAAGCTGAAACGTCAAGACTGGGCCAAGAAATATCTCAAGACTGATTTTTCTAAGGTTTTATGGACTGATGAAATGAGAGTGAGTCTTGATGGGCCAGATGGATGGGCCCGTGGCTGGATTGGTAAAGGGCAGAGAGCTCCAGTCCGAATCAGACGCCAGCAAGGTGGAGGTGGAGTACTGGTTTGGTCTGGTATCATCAAAGATGAGCTTGTGGGGCCTTTTCGGGTTGAGGATGGAGTCAAGCTCAACTCCCAGTCCTACTGCCAGTTTCTGGAAGACACCTTCTTCAAGCAGTGGTACAGGAAGAAGTCTGCATCCTTCAAGAAAAACATGATTTTCATGCAGGGCAATGCTCCATCACACGCGTCCAAGTACTCCACAGCGTGGCTGGCAAGAAAGGGTATAAAAGAAGAAAATCTAATGACATGGCCTCCTTGTTCACCTGATCTGAACCCCATTGAGAACCTGTGGTCCATCATCAAATGTGAAATTTACAAGGAGGGAAAACAGTACACCTCTCTGAACAGTGTCTGGGAGGCTGTGGTTGCTGCTGCACGCAATGTTCATGGTGAACAGATCAAAACACTGACAGAATCCATGGTTGGCAGGCTTTTGAGTGTCCTTGCAAAGAAAGGTGGCTATATTGGTCACTGATTTGTTTTTGTTTTGTTTTTGAATGTCAGAAATGTATATTTGTGAATGTTGAGATGTTATATTGGTTTCACTGGTAAAAATAAATAATTGAAATGGGTATATATTTGTTTTTTGTTAAGTTGCCTAATAATTATGCACAGTAATAGTCACCTGCACACACAGATATCCCCCTAAAATAGCTATAACTAAAAACAAACTAAAAACTACTTCCAAAACTATTCAGCTTTGATATTAATGAGTTTTTTGGGTTCATTGAGAACATGGTTGTTGTTCAATAATAAAATTAATCCTCAAAAATACAACTTGCCTAATAATTCTGCACTCCCTGTATATATGTATATATATATATATATATATATATATATATATATATATATATATATATATATATATATATATATATATATATATACAGTATATATATATATATATATATATATATATTTATATATATTTATATATATTTATTTATATGTGTGTGTGTATTTGTATTAGTATATGTATATATATATATATATATATATATAAAACCTGGGTGTATGCAGGTTTATTGAAAGTCACATTATACCCTGACTAAAAAATATAATGGCCAAAACAGCATAAAACCTAGGGGGTTGTGTGTGTGTGTGTGTGTGTGTGTGTGGGGGGGGGGGGGGTCAGCAGAATTTTGAGTGCCTAGGGCAGCATAAAACCTAAATACTCCACTGAATATAAGGTAATCTTGCATAGGACTTAATGAGAAAAACAAATAACAAAATAATAAATACATATAACAAGTGAGCACAAAGATCTACATTGGATAATCAATTGATGTATTATTATAAGAAGTTCACCTATGTACTATCTTAAAAGTATAAGCGTGGCAAACAGGTAATTTAAATAACATAGCCCTCACTATATTGTGACATGCTACTCTTGTATAACATTGGGTTTTATAGTATGGCTGGGATCTGCAGATACAGCAATGACATCCTGCTAAGGGTAAGGGGAATACCATGCATATTGTGTTATCAGAATTTATTTTATACGCCCTGCAACAATCAGATTGTGCTATCAGAATTTATTTTATACACCCTGCAACAATCTTTTAGGAGTTATGGTCATGTTGCCTTCCCTTCAGCAGCCCCGGCTGCAAGTCGCACAAGGAAATTCAATTTATTGTTATCGCTGCATGATGCTGGTTGTATGATGCATTCTCTGCCACCCCAGACCCCAGTGTTTACGATATATCAAGTCAACTGCTATAGAATAGAACAATAAATGAGAACTCAGAAAATACATAAAGCACAACTTACGTAGAAGATCAAACATTACAACGCCATAGAATCATTCTAACCTTCCTCGTCTGAACAGTGTATATGACAATGCTTAGTAGGAGCTTAGTTACAAGTTATCAGCCCCCCAAGTCCAGCTGCCCGTAACAAATGGTTTGGGATAAAGTTTTTAGTGTCTCCCGGGAATACTTTCCGGACCATGTCCTTTGGTTTAAAAGATCAGTGTTCTTGTTGCTTTTCTGTTGGTCCATTAAAGCTATTGTGCCATTTGTGTCACAGTTCTCATCTGGAGTTTTGAGCTTTCTCTTAGGTGCCTCGTGATATACTTCCATTGCGGTGTTTTAATATTGTAGGCTTGATGATTTGTCGCCTGTATCTGTCCAGGGGCCCCCTCCAAACCCCTTTAAAGGTTCAATTTGTGCCAAGATCATGTCTGCCTGGAGTTTGCTTTGTTGTATGCTGATCGGCACTTTCGGTGGAGAAGCCTCTTGGTAGCAATTTCCAGAGCAGTGTGTTGTGTAAAGGCTAGTTTGCTTGTTGGTGGGAGTAATGTAGTTGAAAAGGTGTTCCTTGATGCGGCATAGCTCCCAGGCTCTAGATATGGTGTTATTCAAAGGTGTGAAACCCTGTTGCACGCAAAGTTGTGTATCCATGCTCTTGGTAGGTCTGTCATCATCCCGTATATCGCTTACTGATTTTGTCTCAGCGATTATTTGGAATATATTAGTGTCGCTTATTTTATGCATCAGCCAGTCGTATGGGGCTTTTCCCATCAGACAGTTCATAAGTCGCTCAAATTTTTCAAGTTGTGCATTGAGAGAAGCTGGTATTTGCCACGGCAGCCATGTTGTGATGAAATCCTTTTCTTCAGGGATATGCAGCGTACTAGCGGTTTAATAGCTTGCCGCTATAGATTTACAAGAAATATAAATATGTTGGTACAGAGGCGTTGCTGTTTCCAATGTAGACAAGAACCCTCGATTACTCGCTGGGGGTGGCACTACCTATGTGTGAGCCGCCGCTCTAGGCCTTTATCGTCCGATGCCTGCTCAAACTTCAGGAATACAATGCTATCTTTTAGAATATAGCAAACTGCAAAGCAGTGTGATCTTGCAGATTATAAGTGATCGCGCACACCCTCTTTTATACTGGTGGGTAAACAGTCATGCACAAAATAGCTTGAAAGTATACAATTTATTAAAATATTAAAAAGGTATAAAACCGTCAAATGCAGTTTATATATCACATATATGGAGTCTCAATTTGAGGCAGTTTAAATAAACTGTGTAGAAAAAGCCTAATCTAAGTGTAAAGTCCTTAATTTGTATATAGATACTCCATTGTATATAGGAAAATACTGTTTCCAACAACAAATATGGTGGATTGCCATAAAAAAATATTCCAGTCACTTGACTATTACCATACAAAAGACTCTTTCAGACATGCACACTTTATTCCTTGACAAAGCTGATAGTGAACAGTGAAACGTACGTCGGAACTTCTTCTACAAACATCCACGTTAACCATTGCCAGTTTCTCACAGGAGTTGGAGTTTTGCCCTGCTGGTCTAAGACTCAGATGTGTGGAGTAGTGTTCTAACTATTCCCTATCTGCATCCACCCGGCTTTGTGGCTTACTCTACACAGTTTATTTGAACTGCCTCATATTGAGACTCCATATATGTGATATATACACTGTGCATTTGACGGTTTTATACCTTTTTAATATTTTAATAAATTATATACTTTCAAGCTATTTCGTGGATGACTGTTTACCCACCAGTATAAAAGAGGGTGTGCGCATGAAATAGAGCTTATCTTAGCTCTATGAAACGTGAGTAGTGAATCTTCACAACCACATAGTACAACATTGTATTTACAATATTACGCTATGTTATATCCTACTTCTATTTGAGGGACATCTGGAAAGATTACTCCATATTATTACAGCTAGAGTGGAAGAAAATACCTTGGATTCCCACTTAAGGGCACAGTCCTGAACTTTTTAAAATCAAATATATCCTTTTTTTTCTTTATTTGTTTTCTTCTTTGTGTTTTTCTTCACCAAGATCACATTTATTATCATGAATATAAATATTACCAAAAGCCACCCCTAAAAACACATATGCTAAAAAAACTAAATTCTATACTAAAAGCTAAAGCTCCCCAAATGTAAGAAACAGCAAACCTCCTTCCTGTTCGTCCTCTCAGGTGGAGTGCTGTTGTTCCAGAATGAAATCAATGGCTGAGAGGCCCAGCTCACCACAAGCCCTTACTAGAAGCACTGGACGTAAACACAGTGTTTCAAACAAAGGCCGTATGAGAGCAATGAGACTAAATTTAGTAGCTGAACTCTCTCAAGTACTTTAATCAGCTCCTACAAAACAAACAATAATTAAGTTCTAGAAAGTAACTGTATGTTTGTAAATTCAAATATCAAAGAAAGATATACATTTCTAAATATTTTGTCTCGCATAAACTTGCATAAGTTACTTAAAGGGACATTTAAGTCCAATTAATCTTTCATGATTCAGATAGGGCATTTAATGTTATACGACTTTCTAGTTTACTTTTATCATCAAATTTGCTTTGTTCTCTTGTTATTCTTAGTTGAAAGCTAAACCTAGGTAGGCTCATATGCTAATTTCTAAGCCCATGAAGGCTGCCTCTGCATTTGACAGTTTTTCACAGCTAGAGGAGTTAGTTCGTGTGTTTCAGATAGATAACACTGTGCTCATGCACGTGAAGTTATTTAGGAGTCAGCACTAATTGCCTGAAATGCAAGTCTGTCAAGAGATCTGAGATAAGGAGGCAGTCAGCAGAAGCTTAGATACAAGGCAATTACAGAGGTAAAACATATATTTATATAACAGTGTTGGTTATGCAAAACTGGGGTATGGTAAATCAAGGGATTATCTATCTTTTTAAACAATACATTTTTTGGTGTTTATTATCCCTTTAAATGCAGATCTGATGGCAGAGGAATCCAGGATTTAGGTCATCAGGCAAGTCAGACAGCCCGGGTCAAGGCCCCACAGGGAAATGCAGCACAAAATAATTTAACAAACAAGCTAAAGTCATAGACCAAGTCAGTCTAAACAAAGGGTTACACAGAAGCGTAGTCAGGGGAAGCAGAAACCAGTATATCCAAAAAGTAATTGCCAAAGTAAGAGGAATTAACTTAATACACAAGCAACCACATGCTGAAAAAGAGAGCTTATAAAAACTACTACAATTAGGGTCTAATTGATCTTCTAGGCCTCCTTAAAGGTACAGTTCACCTTAAAGATAAAGTTCACCTTACAGCAGCAGGAACAGAAATCACTCTCCTAGCCAAGTACCTTTTATGACACCAAAAATTCTATACTAAAAAACTAAAGTCCCCCTAAAGAATTATACTTTTTTATAGTTAAAAAAATAATAATTCTAGGTACTGTCTAAAATTCTGTCTGGTATCCAGCATTTTGATCTGAGCTAGTCTACGATCCAGTGCTGCTTGTGGTTCTTTTTTGGGGTCCTCTTCTTTCTGTCTCATGAAGCAGACTGGCTCTTCTCTGCCCTTTTCTATCCTTTATAGAGGTGTTCTGGCATTTATCGTCTTTCAGTCAATAGGATAAATGCTCAGTTTATTGGATGATTTGAAAATTCAAATTAGCCAATATAGTGGCATGTTATTTAACCCCACCAGAAGTAAACTTTTAACGGGCTTTGGTTTGCGCACATATTCTATTAAAAGTTTAAATTAAATGGTTTGCTAAAGCCGATGCGCTAACTTCAGGACTTTGGATATCGCGACCACACTAACTTCTTCTCCCAATAGACTTCAATGGAGCCGCAAAGTAAAAAAAAGCAAATTAACACCTATCGTTCGCACGCTAACCCAAATGTGTTTAAGTGTGCTATAGCCAACTTGATTTATGAATAAACATATATAATGAGTGTAACTGTTTACTTGAATGTATTTATGTTGTGTTTGGTGCAACTTTTTTTAACTCCTTATCCTTTTTGCAAGGTTTTCAGTCACGCTAACCCTATGAGTGTAAAATGCGATTGCACATTAATATTTTCTTTCAACTTGTAATATGAGCGCTAGTTAATGCAGGCACGGTATTTAAATATTGGGCAAGAGCTAACGTTAGCGTGTCATTTGTAATCTAGCCCAGATTGCATTATGAAGATAAAGGTTACTAATTAGTGCTTCCCATTTTAAGTATGAGAGATGTGTTAAAGAGACATAAAACCCCCAAATTTTATTTCACAATTAAGATAAAGCACACAATTTAAAGGGACATGAAACCCATTTTTTTATATTGTTTATTTATAATCCAAGACACTGTACAAGGCAGAAAAATAAAAATAGTAATTTTTTTGTCAAGTAGAATAAATGAAAAAATGTTAAAGTATGCCATATTCCACAAGTTTCACAAATATTAATTTATACAATACTGTATTAGTTTTGCTTGTCATATATGGATATAGTTGCATTGTACACTATTCAACAAATAAATACAAAGCAGCCAATTATCTGTGACAGTGTTTTGGGAGTTTTTACACCACCATTTCCCGCTATGGAATACACCCGGCTGCCCTCCTTCGCCCCTCCCAGCGGCCTACCAGTTCCCTAATAGGACTATTTCTGAATTTTGGAATGGGAAGATCATATGATTTATTTCTGTTGAGGAGAATATTTTTAGAAATACTGCCCAATTACTAAAGAATTTTCTAATATCGTGCTCATTATCTATATTCGTGTCTCTTTGTTCTAATATACATTGCTTCTTCATGCAGTTCTTAACTTCGGAGATGCTTGGAAGTGCTCGACTACTTTTTCGCTGATCTGTTTACCAGTTTCGTTATTTAGACAAAATATTATCTGGTGAAATGATAAAGCAACCAGGGCTATCTTTAGTACATTCTTTAACCAGAATTCTAATTTAATCCAGAAGTTTCTTATTTTTGGACAAGACCATAGCATATGTACTAAGTCAGCTGTGGGATATGAACATTTTGGACATTTATTGAATCCAAGATTGCAACACCTGAGGTCTCTCTCGGGGTGAAATATGCTCTATGAAGGAGTTTGATGTGTGCTTCACGCCAGGTAGCAGAGAGTGGGACCTGAGCTATTTTGTTAATTGATAGTTGAAGAGTTTTTGATTCGGCATTGGTCTGGGTAATTAATGAATTCCAGTCTGATGCCAGTTTTGTTAAAATTGGAGCACCTTTACTGGTGCCCAAAAGATAGTAGCATGGAGCAATAGACATATGGCCATTTCTGGTTAATACGAGCCAATTCTCCAGTTTACCCAATCCCCAGCTCCAGCCCGCTTCTTTGATTATTTCCAGAGCAAAGTGTCTTAATTGCAAGTAGGCTAAGAAGTCTTTATTAGGTAAACTAAATTCCGTTTTCAACTCCTGAAACATTTTAATACATCTCCTGTCCTTATCTACTATTTGGTATACCCTGTTTAGCCCAGCATTGTGCCACCCTCTAAAAAACGCAGAGTTTAAGCCTGCTTGAAATTTTGGGTTTCCTATTAAAGGCAAATAGTGAGAAGCCTTAGTATTAATTGAGAGAAGATTTGCTATTTTATACCACGCCTTGAGTGGGTTAAAGATTGTTTAAAGTCTCTTAATTTCTGCCGGTATTTCCTTTGGCACGGAATGGATCAGTGCAGATGGGAGATATGGGTTACAGACATTAATTTCAAGCTCGTTATTTAAGACATAATTATTCATTGAAATCCAATCAGTTACTATACGAGCAAGAAAGCTAAGATTATATAGTCTTATGTCTGGTAATGCGAGTCCTCCATATTCCTTCGGTACTGAAAGTTTGGTAAGAGAAATCTTTGATCTTTTGTTCTGCCAAATCAACTGTGTAACTGAACTGTTAATTGAGCGGATATCTTTTTCTAATAAAATTATCGGGGTGTTTTGGAGGATATAGAGCAGCTTCGGAAGAAGAGCCATTTTGAATAACGCAATTCGACCAGAAATTGATATAGGTAAGTTTTGCCATATCTTAAGTTTTTCTTTAATATGTTTCAATATTGGGGGAATGTTAAGGTTATATAGGTCTGCAAATTTAACCGGGATGGAAATCCCTATATTTGATGGAATCCGTAACCTCTCAAAAGGGGATACATGATAAGAGTTACTATTTTTCCTAAGCCAGAGTATTTCAGACTTTGTCATATTCACTTTATATCCAGAAAAGGAACCAAAATGATCCATTATCTGAAACAACTTAGGGATATTTAATTTAGTGTTGGCCAGGTATAGAAGTAAATCATCCACGTATAACCCGATTTTTATCTCGTGATTTCAGATTTTTATGCCATCAAGGCATTGCCTTATCTTGAATGCCAAAGATTCAATAGCAATGTCAAAAAGAAGCGGGGAGAGAGGGCATCCCTGACGCGTCCCTCTACCCAATGATATAGGGGGGGAGACATTGTTATTCACTATCAATCTTGTAGAAGGTTGACTATATAGGTTCCATAAGAATTCAGAGAACTTGCCTCTGATGCCAAATTGTATTAGTGAAGTATTTATATGTTCATTAAAAATAGAATCGAAAGCCTTTTCGGCATCTATAGATAAGATGGCGTGATCAGGGACACCCTCTCCCCCGCCGTCTGTGTCTGACAAGTTCCCAAAATATTCTGTCACAACCAAGACCTCTCTAATTTTTGACGCAGAGTTATCAGAATGAATGATTTTTGTAAGTGCCCCCTGTAGTTTAGATGCTAAAATCGCAGTTAAGATTTTGTAATCTGAGTTCAGGAGGGCTATTGGTCTATATGATTCCTTGCAGGTGGGATCTTTCCCTCCTTTAAGTATTAGAGTCGTAAAGGAAGAGGAGAAGAAGGGTGGAACCGATTTGCCATTTATATAGAAATTGTTAAAAGAGTACGCATGTGGGGGGCGATTTCCGTAGATAGGATCTTATAGAACTCACTGGGAAGTCCGTCATGACCAGCTGCTTTATTTGATGATAGTTTAGAAATTGTTTCTCAATCTCCTCCATGGTGATAGGAGAGTTGAGACTATCGGATGCTTCTGATAGCAATATAGGGTAAGTAATTTTGCTCCAGAAATCAGTAGATTTCTCTGTATCATATATTTTAGGTGCATAAAGCTCTTAAAAATATTCAAAAAATGCGCCCGAAATATCGTCAGATTTCAGCAGTTGCTTCCCTTTATTCTGGAGTTTTTCTATAACTGATTACTTTTTCTCATTCTTGACCAATTTAGCCAACATTCTGCCAGATTTATTGCCATATCTATACATTTTGGCATGGATTTTCAGCTCCTTTTGTGATTCTTGAGACAATATAAAAGTATCCCTTTCATTTCTGGCACGGACATATTTTGCCCAATTTAGAGGGGTTTTATCCATAAGATATTGATTATAGGAATTGATAAAAAAATTTGCATGATTCCCTCTCTCTTGACCTCATCTTCTTAAGTAATAAAGCACTGTAAGCAATCATTTCCCCTCTCATCACTGCTTTTGCAGCTTCCCAGAATATTTCAGGGCGATCCAAATGTTCGCCATTGAAGTGTACATATTCTTCAAATTTATTTTTGAGCCATCTCTTAAATTTTAGATCAGACGCCATATAATAGGGAAAAAGAAAACGCGATGAGGTAAATTGTTAGTGCTTAGGCTGGAGCTCAAGAAAGATAGGTCCATGGTCTGATAATAAAATCGGCAATATTCCAGATTTCACCTGCGTTGTAGATAAACGCTCATCGATAAAAAATATATCGATCCTTGAAAGCGTTTTATGGGCTTTAGAGAGGCAGGTGAAATTCTGGACAGCAGGATTCTGAGCTCTCCATATATCTCGTAGTGCTAAGTTTTGCGTGATTTTTTTGAACATCTTAGATTCCAAATTATCTTTTTTTTTGTTTCATCCGTTTAGTGTTATGTCTTAACCTATCTATTGGGCATTGTGGTACCATATTAAAATCACCACCGAGAATCAGGTGCCCCGCAGTATATAAAAGAAGTTTAGACTGGAGAGTGTTCCAAAACTTGGGGTCAAACACGTTGGGGCCATATGTATTGCAGAGTGTATAGATTTTTTGAGCAATTTTGACCTTCAACAGGACATATCTCCCCCCGGGGTCAGCCTCAAAGTGAATAATTTCCGGATTGATCTTTTTTCCTATTAATATGGCTACCCCCCCTCTTTCTCCTCACAGTAGGCGCAAAATATACTTCTTTTACCCAGGATGTTTTCAATTTTAAAGATTTTTCTACACTTAGATGAGTTTCCTGAATGAAGCCTATATCAGTTTGAGCTTTCGGTAGCTGGGCAAGAATTGCCTTTCTTTTAATAGGTGTTGAGATACCCCCAACATTCCAGGACACTATCTTGCATTTATCTACCCTTGTGACCATTTATGTAAAGAAGGGGAGGGGAAGGAGGATGGAGAATGTGTTACTTCCTTCACTGTAACTTTAAGCTTAGAGGGATATATTATAGTGGCTCGATAGCCGTGTTGTATAAACTTAGAACAGATAGGGGCCAACTCCCTTCTTTTTGATGCTGTATCAGCCCAGAAGTCTTGGAAAATGAGAATTGTGGCCCCTCCAATACTAATTGGCTGATGTTTGCGATAATGTTGGAATAAGGTGATCTTGTCTTGATAATTTATTAGCCATGCTATTACGGGTCTAGGCCTGCTTCTGCCTCTGTTATCTGTGCGGGGTGGGCCAAGCCTATGTGCTCTTTCAACTAGGATAGGTTGGTAGGCAGATGAAATCTTAAGGATTTTAGGTAGTGTTTCTGATATAAAGGAAGAAAGGTTTTCATATTGTTGGTCCTCTGGAAGACCTATAATTCTGATATTATTTCTCAGAGAGCGATTTTCTAGGTCTTCTAATCTACTTTTAATTTTTTGAATATTAATATTTTAAGCTTCCAGTTTAGAACTCTGTGATAGTGTTAAATCTTCCAGGTCCGACACCCTTTGTTCGACTTCTTGTAATCTATTAGAGAACTGCCGGACTTCCTGGGTTAATAAAAGAATGTCTTGCTTGATTTCAGTTCTAAGGGCATCAAATTTAGGAGAAAGAGCATCCGAAATACTGGCAACCAGATTTTGAATGTTAGTTGCTTCCTGCATTATTGATGTACTTAGTAAAGTTGGTTGAATGTCAGTGATAACCTCTGGAGTACTCTTAGGTTTCCTATCCCTGTGTCTAGCTGCCATGGCTGGAGAGGGAGTCTTGGATAGGTTGTGAAGGAATTTATCCATATGCCAAGAGAAAATTATGGCGCAGTGGCATGTAAGAAAAATCGATGAGAATTGCGAGTGAGAGGTGTGGAAAGTGAGAGAGGTGAATCGGACCCCCCAAGGGGGGATATCAGGGACTGGAAAGGGGGGTGGGGATGTGACAAGTGTGGGCTGTGTGTAGGTTACGGTAAAGTGAGGGAGAAGAAAAAAAAAGTGAAGAGGGGGAAGTGATTTAATTAATTATGTGCAAAGTCCAGCCAAGGAAGGAATGACAGGGAATATTCTTTAGTTAGATCTATGTAAACGGTGAGGCACTGGGATGCACAAATAAAGTGGGATTGGCAGGTTGGAAGATTAATTTTTAAAAGTGTCTAGAGATATTATACTGACAGTTCTAGTTTTAGATTTACTATAATCTTCTTTCTCTCTTTTCTCCCTTTTCCTCCCTCCCTTTCCTCTTTTTGATTATTTATTTGTTATACTTGTTAAAGGCTATGTCTCAGTGGGATTATATATTTAGATATATTTCAGAGATATTTTATTTGCCTTAGCAAATGGTGCAAAAATCTATTTAATAAATAGAGTGTTAGGCTGTATAAAACACAGCTCTGAAAGCCACAGAGACTGTGATTTAACTACCTATTCCTTCAGATAGGACATATCCTGGTATGTTTCGCTAGAAGGTTATTTCTAGAATACATTATTAATTTAGAAACGCACCGAAAAGAAATAGGTTGAGTTCAGCAGCCAGGGAAGATTATTCTGAAATCATGAAACAATCTCTATCCTTCTTTCCCCCTTATCCTTTCTCTCTTCCCTGCTACCTTAGAAAATGAGAACCTTAAAGGGCCATAATACCCAAATGTTTAAACACTTGCAAGTGATGCAGTATAGCTGTATAAAGCTGACTAGAAAATATCACCTGAACATCTCTATGTAAAAAAGAAATATATTTTACCTCAAAAGTTCCTCAGTAGCCACATCCCATTGTAAAGGATTTCTAAGTAGCATATTAGTGTGTCTGTCCCGGGACAGCTGAAAGGATGAGCATCGTGCACTCTCATGTTATTTCCCTATTCAGTGTAACAATGAAATCTCATGAGAGTTAGGTCAAATCTCATGAGATCACAGTAAAAGAGTTCATGACCTCAGCACTGCTGATGCTGATTGGCTGCTGTTCATTTCTTCATTTTTTATTTTTTTTTACCTGCAGCTGGGAGCAGCTGAGTATAACTTTTTGCACAGAACTTACTCTGCTGAGCTGAAGAGATTGTGAGGTAAAATATCTTCCTTTTTTTACATAGAGATGCTCAGGTGATATTTTCCTGTCAGCTTTTTACAGTTATACTGCATCAAGTGATTTAGCATATGAGTATTATGTCTCTTTAATAAAAACTTCAGCCTCTCTTTCCTCTTTTCTTTCCCTTCTATCCCTTTTCCTTCTCCTCTCTAAAATTGAAAATTCAAAAATCTCAATATTATGGTAGGTTTAAAGAGAGATTTTACTTTTTATAGTTTTATATATTTCCGATACCTTATAGTACCTTTACCCATCAATTTTATTTTTTAATGAAAAAAAGAGCTTTCAGAAAAGCCTCTTTTAAAGATAGAAATTAGTCAGATTAAAATATCTAATTTCAGAGAAACAGGCATTTAGAGCAGAGCATACAAGATACTAAATAAATGGGTCAGAATCCTAAGGATAGCCTCACACCCTTCTCTGGACAAAATTACAGTCAAATCATTTTACCCATGTACAGCACAGTCTTTGAATGTGTGATTCTTATATAAAATTAAGATAAAGACATTAAATACTTAAATGTTTAACCTATAGGCTAAACTGTACTTATGACTGCCGTATAGTCAGCTTAGAGGGGTAGAGTGTGATACTACAACATATATCTCTAAAATAATTCTGAGCAATATTGTCCTAAATAATCAGGTTTCAGATATAATAGGATACATGTATATTTCTGAGCTAGAGATAAAGCCAGCCTTAATTTTCAGTTTAGATAGCGTGAACAGACATCGTTCAAGGGCAACAATGTATAACGGCAGATACAATTTTTTTATTTTTTTTAGCAGTTGCAATAAATTATATGACCAATTTCATCAGATTTTGCTAAATAGACACAGCTCTAGCAGTATCATTCAGTATATACATTGAAAGAAGATCAAGGGGAAAAAAAAACAGATAGGAAAGAAAATAAATTAGTTTTCCTGTATAGTGTCTCTGTATTTGTGACCAGTTTTTTGCCCCTTTTCCTTTCCTCTCCTCTCCCTCCTCAGTGGGTCAGATTGTCATTTTTTAGGATCAACAGTTCCTGTAATTTGCCAAAGTTCAACTGTATGAAGTTAGACCCTACAAATATTAACTTGATGGTAGTAGCAAACAGAGAGGGGAAGGGGAGTAGAAGAACGTTACAGTACCTTCTGTAGAACAGATTACCATCCAGCACAGTACCTGCTTCCATTGTGGATAGGAAGATTCCCTGTGGTTCTCAGCAAGCAGGGCTACTGCCGTTAGATGCTGTGTGCCAGAACGTGGGGAGCAGATAAAGTGTGAACCGGGCGTATCTCCTTCTCCAATACGTAGTTCTCACAGCAGACAGGGGGAAGGAAAAAGAATGGTCTTCAGGTGCCAACACCAGTCTAACTCCGTTAGCTGGGGCACCTCTCAGTGCGATGACCTCCAAGTCTGAGCACTCAGCTGGCAAGTGTTTCACCGGGCGGCTCCAGCATAGGCCAAGCATCAATAGGATAGCAGGTAATAGCACCGTCACAGAGGTCACAGTGTGACGCTCTTACAGGGTACCTGCCAATGTCATCAGTGCGCTCCTCCGCACCCGGTCTCCTCGAGAGTCGGTGTTCTTGAAGTGATATTGTTGTATCGATGGGGATCAAATGAGCAGCCCTCCTAGACACGAAGACTCTCGTCACCTCTTTCCCTTGAAATAGTAGACATGTGAGTTCAGAGTTTTTAGGCGTACCACCAAAAATGGCTGATAACCCTACCCTCCTCCCGCGCAGCACCGGTGGGAGAGGAGGGAAATAGGTTAGGTACCCCCAGGCAGTGGAGGTTCCTCCATATGTGCACTGTCGCACGTGAACCCCCAGGGGGCAGAGGAGGGGGGGAAAAATGAGCAGAAGAAAAAAAAAAAAAATTAGAAAAAAAAATTAGAAAAAAAAATTATGAAAAATTTTATTTTTATTTTTTATTTATATTATTTTATATTATATTTATTTATAAATGTATTATTTTCCTGTGTGGTGTCTGTGTCTGTGACTGTGAGACTGTGCAGTGTAACTATAATCATCATGCATATTAGGCTGATGAAACCTGAAAGTGGAAAGGGCTGTTTTGCCTATACTTCTATGTATCGCACGTGCGATATATAGAAGTATAGGCAAAATCACTTTCCACTTTAAAACTGCATTGACTGCAGCGCCACCTACAGGCCAGCCCCATAGCCTTCCTGTTCGCACAGCTCTTAGTGTGCGGGAGCCAGCTGTCACGTGACACTCGCACACTAAGAGCTGAGCTGACTATGTGTGTGGGAGGAGAGGAGGCAGGGGCGTAACAGTTACGCCGTAACTACCAAGTAATATTAAATTTTATGAGAGGGCTTTTGAAAGGGGGGGGAGGAGTTTGCCGCTAGGATGCCTTGTGTAGCTGCAGTTAGAACTGGCCCAGAGAACAGAAGAGATGTTTAATGCGTTGGCTGAACAGACTGAACTTCTAGCTGCTGAAACTGTGAGTGTTAACAAGTAGCCCGGTCACAACATGTTTTTTTATATGTCCTACTCCTATGCTCATTACGACAGCCCACAGTGAGAGTTAGCAGCACAGTCCCTGTGCAGCCATCTCATCTGCAGTCTCTCTCTGCCCAGCAGCACCGTGCAGTGTAAAAGCAGGCTCATCAGGGTTAAAATAGAGCCAGTGCCACGTGGTGTTTGACCCCCACCCTCCATTGTCAGAAACACTACTTGTCTGCTTATTTAGAAATAGCTCAGGACAGGAAAAACAAAACCAAAGCAGCTTTGGTTTTGTTTTTCCTGTCCTGAGCTATTTCTAATTAAACGCCCGCTATTGACACTGTTTATTAGCGGAATCAATGAAATGACATAAGTGAAAAAGTGGCTTTTATTCCAGTTAAGTAAAATATAAGGCAGAGAACAAGGCAAAGCAAAACACGGTTCTAGTTAAAAAGTACAGTGTTTTGCTGTGTCCTGTTCTTCTATGGCTTATATTTTACTGTTCTGAATTACTGAAATAAAACGCTACCGCTATGATAAGTTTGACTACAGAGAGCCATGAGACTGGCTCCTTCTCTAGCTAAACTGGTTGGCCTGCCCTGTTAGCAGAGGACGCTGAGGGAAAGGATGAGGCACAGCAAGGAGGTACCCGGCAGTTACTATAGCCTTAGTTCATTCATAAAAAACCCTGACACTTGCCTTCAAAAACCCTAAATTTATTATTGCATCTAAGACAGAGGTCAGCAGAATCATTTTACACTGCGTGCTGCGCTGCTGTAGGAAGTATGTTAGTGGAGTTAGAACAGGACCCTGGAGACAGCGTGACTCGTGAGTAACAAACATTCATTATATGCTGTCAGTAGTGCCTTAGATGTTTGAAGCTGTTCACACTCCGTTACATGAATATATGCTAATCAAAGACTCAAAGTAGCTGTGTCTGACTCTGTTGGTAGTCTCCCCCCTCCCTGCTCTCATTTCCTCCATTCCCTCTCAAGGCAAAGTGGCATCTCCCTTCCTGCTATCTATCTCTAACCTGCTTGTCATGAGGATGATGTCAATAGGTTATCAGAAAAAAAAACACATGGGAAATGTGTTGCTGGGGGTTGGGGATTCCTATTTCAGAATAACTATTAACCCCTTTGTCAGACTTTGCCATAGTGTGTATGTATGAGTGTATTTGTTATGTGTGTGTATATGTTTGTATGAGTTTATATCTGTGTATGTTGGTGTGCATTTGTGTATATATGTATGTATGTGCATATGTATGTATGTGTATGTATATATATATATATATATATATATAATGTGTGTGTGTTTCTTGGGGGTATCACAGCCGGTGCCTCACCAGCATCTGAGCTCAACGCACGTCACTGGTGTGCATGTATGTATTTGTGTGTGTATATGTATTTGTGTGTATGTATATGTGTGTGTGCATGTGTATATGTATGTGTGTGTGCATGTGTATATGTATGTGTGTGTATGTATGTGTGTGTGTGTGTATATATATATATATATATATACACACACACATTAAAATGGGCGGAGCCATCTGAGGGGCGGGGCTAGTGCTCCCCCATCTTCAAAAGTCACCAGCCGCCACTGCCCCCAGGTGTTTGTAGTGAAGCCAGCAAAGTACAGGTCCTTCAAGCTGACTATCTGTCAGCGCAGCGGGGTGGTTTTCCACTGCTGAGGTTCCAGTAGCGTTGTCAAGCTATCCGAATAGCTAGCCCCGGTCTTGGGTTATGGCGCGAGGAAAACACCGCCAACAGCCTTTAGGCAGGAGCTTCTCTGAGCTAGCACTCCACTACCTGTGCTTAGCTCCTCCTCCGGAACCCAGAGCATGCCATTTAAAGCAACTTTCTAATTTACTCCTATTTTAATTTCCAGAGCATGCAGTTTTAAACAACTTTATAAGTTATTATCAAATTTTCTTCATTCACTTGGTATCTTTTGTTGAAAAGCACGGTAGTAAAATCAAGAGAGTGCATGTGTCTGAAGCACTATATGGCAGTAGTTTTGCAAGAATGTTATCCATCTGCACTAGATGGCAGTAATATTTCCTGCAATGTAGGGCTCCAGACACCTACATAGGTATTTCTTCAACAAAAAATACAATGGGAATGAAGCAAATGTTATAATAGAAGTAAATTGGAAACTTTTTTAAAATTGCATGATCTATCTGAATCACAAAATATTTTTGGGGGGATTTCATAACCTTTAAAACAATTTTCCATTTTACTTCTATGATCTAATTTGCTTCAATCTCTGGAAGCAATGTAGTTCAGCAATGCACTACTGGGACTAGCTTAACATATTGGGTGAGCCAATGACAAGAGGCATATATATAAAGCCACAAATCAGCAGCTAGCTTCCAATTGAGCTTTGTTGCTTCTGAGCTTACCTAGGTATCCTTTTCAATAAAGGATACCAAGAGAAATTAGATAATAGAATTCAAGTGGAAAGTTTTTTTAAAATTGCATACTTTATCTGAGTCATAAAAGTTTAATTTTGAGTTTACTGTCTGTTTCATTTTACTGTGCTCACAAAACAAGTCTTTGGCAACCAATGACTTGTAATCCAAAATCGAACGCAGATTGCTAGTGCAAAATAATAATATTTTGTGCAAAATCAGTATTGCTCAACTTGTAATCTGGCCCTTAGGGCCCGATTCTAAATAGGATTGAGCTTGCATTCTGTTCCAATCAGCCAATAGAATGCGAGCTCAATCCTATTGGCTGAATGGATCAGCCAATAGGAGTGAAGCTCAATCCTATTGGCTGATTGCATCAGCCAATAGGTTTTTTTTTTTTACCCTTTAATTCCGATTGGCTGATAGAATTCTTTTTTTTTTTTTTTTCTTTTTTCTAATTCTCTAAAAAAATTTCTAATTCTCTAAAAAATGTTCTAATATTTTTTTTTTAGAATTCTATCAGCCAAACAGAATTCAAGGGACGCCATCTTGGATGATGTCATTTAAAGGAACCTTCATTCTTCAAGAGGATTCGAAAGAAGAGGATGCTCCGCGCCTGATGTCTTGAAGATGGAGCCGCTCCGCTTCGGAAGAATGAAGATAGAAGATGCCGTCTGGATGAAGACTTCTGCCCGTCTGGAGGATGACTTCTTGCCGCTTGGATGAAGACTTCTTCCGGCTTCGTTGAGGACTTCTAGTTATGGGCTGTACCGCTCACTTTTTGGCCGGACAAGCAAACTCGTAATAACGATGCTGTGGAATTCCCATTGAAAAAGTACTTTTTAAAAAGTGCGGTAGTTACGTTGCGTGACGGCCAAAAAAGTGTGTGGTACAGCTATACCTACAAGACTCATAATAGCAGCAGTAGTGAAAAAGAGCCATAAAGATGCTTTTTCACTCATAACGCAAAACTCGTAATCTAGCCGTATGTAATTTACATTAGTGGTGACATAATCAATTTTTGGCAAAAAGTATAAAGAAAAGTGCAACTTGTAAATTTTCTAAAGACAAGAAACATGTTTCCACACATTAATGAGCCTTAGTAGGGTGTCTCAGAGTAGAATAGAGTCCCTCTAAATAGACATACATTAGTCAAGAGAATTTATTTTCATTAAATACATTTAACATATACTTAATGTTTTATTCTTGGCTAATTCGTCAAAGCTCAAATAAACAAGGTAAATTTTGGTAGTTTAAAACATAAAATATTTACGTTTCTGTTTATATTTGCACATTTGCATATTTGTACATTGTATTCTATACTGATCACTATGAAACCACATTCTCAGTATATCCATTTACCCCAATACATATTCCCTGTATCCACTCAAGGTCTGATTGTGTTATAGAAATTTTGCAACAGTGTTTTTGAATTAACTAAATTAGGATGGCTATTTAAGAGTTGATTAGCCATCAGTAAGCATCTACGATTAAGGCATACTAGCCGAAACGCGTCAGATGCTACACAGCACTGCGTCTGTGCAGTTTTTACTACTTGACATGTAGTTCCTGTGACAAAAAGGAATTAAAGTTTACTTAAAACTCTACCTGAGGCTCGCTGGTTTTCTTTTTATGTTCGGGTATGTAATTTACTGTCACAAACAATAAAAAACAATCATTCAATATATATATTTTGTTATAGTACTTCAAAAATTGTCCAAATAATATAATAATAATATACTATAATAATATAATATAATTGGCCCAAAGTTAAGCATTACAAGAAATAGAAGCAACTGAATCCACAAGACCACTTCAAAGGCCATATCTTGACCACAAGTCTTTTCCTTATCCTGTAGCCAGATTTTAGGTAATGATGAATACACTGTCATAGAGAAAGGAAGGAGGACGATGATAGGAACCGGGAGGTCTGGCTTCTCTTAAACATTCATATGTGGAATATTTAAAGGCCCCACATTAAACGCTTTAGTCCTCTGAATAAACCCTGAGGTTTGGCCTTCTCTTTCTTTACTCAAAGGCATCTGCTGTGGCAGAAGAACTGTCTGAAGTAATTTATTATGCGTTGAATGAAAACTGCAGCTCTCTTGTGATTTGTGCATTTGTGGCTACGACAAGAAATAAAAAATGGTAGCTTTTGTCTGCCTTAAAGCCTTTACCTCATGTAACTCCAGAATAATAGACACTGTGCAAATGTTTAAAATAAATGACTTTGCACTGACACTCACTAGTCTTCTGGCAGACTTGTTCAAATGATAAGTACAACAACGGGTAATAACATAACGATGCTATCTGCTTCAATAGCTTTGATCATTTAGGTACATTTTGACCTACTGTTATTACGTTCTGGCCTCACTTCTGCAGTGTAGCATAGCCATATGTTATCATGTGATGTGATGGGGGTTTGCTTTACATAGGTAAGGAGAGCATTTAACTTGTTTATTATGATACAATTTTTTTTCTTTATAAGAACCATTAATATATGTAAAGAAACAAGAAATTAAAGGGACAGTAAAGTCAAAATGTAACTTTTATGATTCCGATACAGCATGCCATTTTAAATTCCTTATCTTGGTATCCTTTGTTAAAAAGCTTAACTAGATAAGCATATAAGCAGCAATGCACTACTGGGAGTTAGCTCACCATTTTGTCTCTATGCTATTCTGTATTATTACAAATAAAATGCAGGACAACCTCTTACCAATACCATGGCTAATATTCAGGGAACCTTCAGAACACCATATAAATGTAATCAGTTTTATTATGTTCTTAGCAACCTTCTTTTTTCCATCATTAACAGCATTTGCAGCATTTATTATTTAACATAATTGAATACAGTTATATGGCCAACTCATTTCTGGATGTGATTAACCGTAGAATATTGGTGATGTCTCTATAGGGAAATATGCAACACTTGGTCCATGGTTGAATAACCCTATGACATCTTCAAATAATACCCCTGTAGGACTTAACACTGCTGTAGGACTTCCTTAAAATTACATGAAATTAAATGAAATGCTGAAAATCAAGATTATTAAGGTGCACTACAGTAGGTAAAAACATACATTCTTGCTCAGCCATGCAGAAACCATAATGTCTAATGTTTAATGACATTTCCTATAAGCATGTTCACATGATGCCCTACAAATGATGATAGGTAGCAACCAAAGTATGAACGGTCGTGAATTTCCCACTGCACTAACTAAACAAATAACAACAGATAGCACAAAAAAAATAACATCAATAACTAACAATAATTTTGAGGGGAACACTCTTGTGTCCTATTCTCCCAGTATAAAGCATTTGTTTGAGCCCAATATATGTAGGAATGCCACACATGCCACACATGCTCAAATCAAATGTGAGCACCTGCAAAAAAAAGGAAACAGACTAATAAATTAGGCATAACATATACCATAAGTGAAAACAACGCCACTGAAATTTATCAGCCACTTGATAATCTTATCATTTTAACGGAAACAGGCTGTTTCTTTTGGAGTCCTAATCCAAAATGAATGTGTACTGATAAGAACCACTCAACCCAAATTTGTCAAACATTTTCAAAACCTGAGCAAAAACTGGAAGCATGAATCAAATAGAAGTGTTCATGCATAGGCCAAGTTGCCACCAAGGCCTACATTTATCAACTAGAACGTTCTGCCCAAAAACTGATTAAAAAGAAATAACAGAAGCCTTTCCTTATTCTTATACCAAAAATCCAGTCATCTATGCTGCTCACATCATAAAAAACAGACCCCCCAGGACACTTTGATCTCATTAACTAGCTTGCCAATGAGTTGCTAGGGAAAATACGGCAAAAACACCAACATTGTCTCATAATTGCATGAAATAAGCCTGTAAGAAGCAATCCTTCTGTGTCAAATGAAGTGGCATTTATGGGGGTGGGGAAGCTGGGTTCAAAAGAATATTTTATGCTGTTGGTCTACAGGGGAAGATAGACAGAGAGAGAGAGAAAGAGAGAGAGAGAGAATAAAGGGGTGCACACTCTAATTTAAAGGGACAGTTTACCCCCAAAAATTCTCCCCTTTAAATTGTTCCCAATTATCCATTTTACCTGCTGTAGTCTATTAAATGGGTTATACGTGGCTCCTTTACCAGTATTTCAGCATTTGAAATAGCTGATTTAGCCTGTGGTATCCTCACCTATACTGAAAGCTTCTGGTCTTACGTCCAGGCTATTGACAAGCCTATGTAAACACAGCCAGCAGAATAAATTACACTCCCAGTGGGGTGCAGGATAGTTAAGTAATAAAATGTTAATTTTCCTAAATATAAGATAAGGAAGCTAGTTTGTGCACTCATAACATAATGAGATCTAATATTACCTGCAAGCTCAACCCATTTCAATAGGTTGTGGTTTTAAAGCACAAAGCCAGCTAATTCATATACACAAATAAATCTAAAAATTGAATTTTACATAAGTCATTGAAAATACAGTAAGGGAAAAACAATTTTACAGTATACTGTTCCTTTAAAGGACCAGTAAATACAGTAGATTTACATAATTAACAAATGCATGATAAAAAGACAACTTGATAGCACTTAGTTTGAACTTCAAATGTGTAGATTTATTTATGACAAACTTCAAAGTGACAGCTATTTCCACTCCTCCTGCATCATGTGACAGCCATCAGCAAATCACAAATGTATATACGTAAATTCTGTGAATTCTTGCACATGCTCAGTAGGAGCTGTTGACTCAAATAGTTTAAATATAAAAAGACTGTGCACATTTTGTTAATGGAAGTATATTGGAAAGTTGTTTAAAACTGTATTCTCTATATGAATCATGAAAAAAAGTTTTGGGTGTTATGTCCCTTTATTCTTATTTTAAAACACAGTACAGTAGTGTACATTTCAGATTTGATTGTATGTCCCTTTAAATAACCAACTCAGTGTATTTATATAATATGCACACAGCAATAATTTTTGCTTACATCCCTTATTTCAAATGTAATATTTACAGTTTGTACAGAAAATATTGTTATATGTTTATTTAGGTTTACAAAAGCTCTTGGGAAACATGAATTTCTCTATCAAAGGGCTAATAAAGCAAACTTTTGCATACACTGACTGCTGTCTGAGATGTAAGGTTTTATATGGGGCAGTTGCACCTGCCTCTTTTCTTTGTGTTTTTACCAATGTCTGTCTCATGTAGACTCCCAGCTCCTGCTGCTCTCAGCACAATCCTAGTGTGCTTCCTTTCCTTCCACAAATCATCTCTGGCCTGGGCACCAATGCCTGGTCTCTGGTATAGAGCAAGAATGATTTTATGATGTTAATGAACTGATTTACAGCCCTGTTTGCAGAGGGAGTCTGTGCTACTATGATGTCAGCCCCCATAATGAATCCAGTGTGCTGTGTGTGTCTGCTCCCTACCTCCCAAACACAGCAGCTATCATGCAATATATACAAGGAGGGGGGATGGCTGCTCTTAAAGGGACAATATACTGTAAAATAGATTTTCCCTTAATGTGTTTACAATTGCTTTTTTTACCAACTGCAGAGTAAAAAATGTATGAAAATTAGCTTTTTAAGGTTTATTTGTGTATATTAAAGCTCTGATTTTGTGTTTTGAAGCCACAACCTAATAAAATGGGTTGAGCTTGTAGGTATAATCAGATCTCATTACTTTATCACCATGTGTACATTTACATGTTTCTTTATCTTATATCTGTCGATAAAACAATCACCAGTAGTTGGAGAGAACAATAGAAAATCCACATTTTATTACCTTATCTCTGCTATATCCCACTGGGAGTGTAATTTCTTCTGCTGGCTGTGTTTACAAAGATTATCTATAGCTTTGACCTGCGGCCACAAACTTTCAGAATAGGTGGGGATACCATATGCTAAATCAACTATTTCAAATGCCAATATAAGGGTAAAGGAGCTACCTGTAAACAATTTAATACACTCCAGCAGGTAAAGTGGATTATTGGAAACAAATTAAAGAGGAATTTTTTTTTGAGTAAACTGTCCCTTTAAAGGCACACCACCACATAAAATAAATTTTAAAAAAATGATCATTTTCATTTTTACAGCAGTGAATGTATTTCTCTACAGTGTTTATGGTTGCCTGTAGCCATTTTCTATCAAAATATTTAACAGCAATATTCTGTGATTAAAGTTAAATCAACAGGCTGTTCTATCTCTTGTTCATTATTTTAGAGCTATGTTGAATACAATTCTGAGAAACTAAACTAGTGCATTATAAACTTGTCTTACTAAGTACATGGGTAGATGATGAGACTAATAGTGTTGATCTTTTAAACCCTCTTTTATTAATGTAACATATTTATGCATCCTGACATCCTGCTGTGGTGATGCCGTGAGTGGCATTGGGGTCTCTAGTGGTAACATGGGGGTATGCAGACTGCTAAGTGCTAGACTATCTACAATGAAACTGTTTATTTTACTAGCTTGGTGCGCTTTTCCCCAGTCAAAACCCTGCCCAGCATCCCTCAAATCTTTCATGTATAAATACATAGTGCCAGTTCATCCTGCAAGGGTGTGTGGTTCACATTCTCAACTGTCACCTAAATGCATCAGATGTAATGCAAGAATTAAACACATTATTTTAATATATACACATTACAACTATTTCATCCATTTATCTTTTTTTATCACAAACCCAATGTATGCCCATTAATCTTGGAAGTATAAAATTAATGCATAATTCAATAGTAAGTGTCTGTCAAGAGCTGGTGACAATCTGAATTTGTCCTTTAATTTAGATCTTTATCTTCAGACTCAAGGAAGCCATCAAAAAATGATTGTAACATAGCAATCAAGGAAGAAATGTAAGATTGGTAACACTAGATATAAGAGGATCCAGCTATAGGAGGTACCAGCATCTGAGTGTCATAGAATTGACGTGGTATTGAAAGACAAATGTGCTAAATAGTTTGCCATAGAACTTCTAATATTTTTCATTCTAATAGAACATGACTTAAACCTGTCTCTAGGGGATGAAATAAAACCTAAATGAGACAAAAGATTGTGTGTACTGAACAGCTAGCTAAGTAAATGGTCCAAGATTAATATTTAAACAAAAGGTAACTGTGACGAAGAGGCACTGAAATTCACAATGTTCATTTGTTTAAATTCTTTAAATTCAAGATTATTAGAATTGTAAACACCCACCCTATATTTACTATTACAAATATAACAATCTCTAAATAATAATGATGGGGGTAATAGGTGCTTATATTTTCACTATATAAAAAATGGAAAGAAAAAAAGAACACTAAATAATTGCCACTATAGAAGAGACAGTATATGATCATGAAGAATAGTTAGCTTCCATCTTGTCTAATAATCCTATTATAATATTTCATGATTCAAGAGCCAAGCCGACCATTTTGTGCGTTTAGAGCTATACAACCCTGTGGCCTCAGTTTAAACAAAGTGGTATCTGTGTCAAGTGAGACTTTGCAGGAGAAGCTGGTGTCACTGTTACAAAGCCAGTTAGTAAGTTTGTGAGTAGGTCACTGGTGGCTTTTGTGAGTGATATTTAAGTGGAGTATAATAACTGGAACCCATGTTGCTGGAAGTAGATAGATCAAGAAGTTAGAGAGTAAAAATGGGTCAAGATATTTTTTGTAGGATTGTTGTGGTGAATATTTGATTAAGATAGAAAGTAAAAGGGGGCTGTAGAGTAGGTAGAGGAAATTTGTTTGACAGTGTAATATTCTTAAAGGGACATTAAACACTAAATATATTTTGTGCCCCCCCCCTATAATTATGGGTGCCACCATTTTGGAACCTAGGTTACACTGCAGGTCTCTGATGGAGAGTTGCTGCACATTTGCAAACACATCACCACTGGAATGCAGTAAAAGCTAAGTTTAAACATGGAGTTTGGGAATAACCTCAGTACTATGCTTATAAAATGTATTTGGTAGTTGTGATGATAGCAGGATGTGATGTCACTAGCTGGTGGGCGGGGCTTAGGTCCGGTGTCTGTGTCGCAGTTAGTTTAGTACAATCAACCTGTCTGGATGTGTATTGCTATGCTCTGTAATAAAATAGAGTTGTACCATCATTGCTGTGTCCTGCATATGTCCTGCATCTCATGACATGGTGTCAGAAGTTCTGGACTACGCTTCTGTTTCTGATGATGACGATGTCAAAGTTTACCCCACCTGAGCCTTTTGACTTTTCTCAGCCTGCAGCTTGGCCCACATGGCGTCAGCGGTTTCAGCGCTTCAGGATTGCATCCAAACTGAACAAGGAGAGTGGTGAAGTACAAGTTAATTCTCTTTTATACTCTATGGGGAAAGATGTAGAGCCAGTGTTCAATGCTTTTACTTTCCAAGAAGGGGAAGAAGTTAACTTTGATATAGTTATGGATAAACTCAGTGCCCACTTTGTGCCCAAAAGAAATGTGATTCATGAGAGAGCTTGTTTTCACAAACGTAATCAGCGTGTGGGAGAATCTGTGGAGTCATTTTTGCGCAGCCTGTATGAATTAGCTGAATTCTGTGAGTTTGGTGTTGCTAAAGAAGAGCAAATCAGAGACAGAATAGTTATTGGAATTGCAGATGCTGAAGTCTCCCTGAAGCTGCAGTTAGAGCCTGATTTAACATTAGACGGGGCTATTAGGATGGCCCGCCAGAGTGAACTGGTGAAAAAGCAAAGTGCTGATCTGAGGTCTGAGAGTATTGTGGATGAAGTACAACAGTCTAGGAAAATTGCTAGTGAAAGGCACAGTGTGAGCGGTAGATCTAAAGTACTGGAAAGGCCTAGAAGTGGATGGGCGCAACATGGCCGATGCACACGGTGCTACCGGGCTCATGATCAGAGTGCTATATGCCCGGCCAGAGATAAAAGATGCAGAAAATGTAACAGAATAGGCCATTTTGAAGTGGTGTGTAAAACTGAATACATTAAGGAGATGCAGGTGGACAGTGACCAGGAGGGTCAGGAAGTGTCTTTTGTGGGGTCTGTTGTGGAACGGACAAGCTCAGAGGAAGATTGGAAAGTTACCTTTACTGTAATGGGAGCCAATGTTGATTTTAAGATTGACACAGGAGCAGATATCACTGTAATGTCTTTTGCTGAATTTATGAGACTGCCTCGACAGCCCCAGCTGGCGAAGGTTACTACAAATGTTCATAGTCCTGGTGGCCGCATTGATTGTGTGGGGAAATTTCTTGCCAGCTGTGAGTACAAACAAAGGAAGTTCACCATGTGGGTGCATGTGATCCGAGGTCAGTGTGTTAACAGTTTATTGAGCAGAAAAGCAGCCTGTGACTTGGGCCTCGTGGCCAGAGTGAATGAGATCTCTGAAGATATGTTTGGCGAGTTGGGCCTACTGAGCTGCAAACCTGTCCGTATAGCACTTAAAAGTGACGCAGTCCCGTACAGTATTTCTACTCCTCGTAGAATTCCGTTCCCGCTCATGCCTCAAGTGGAGAAAGAGCTCATGCGCATGAAGTCTATGGGGGTTATTGAAGAGGTTGTTGAAGCAACTGATTGGTGTGCCCCCATTGTTCCAGTTGCAAAGAAAAACGGAAAGGTGCGCATCTGTGTGGACCTGAAAAGGTTGAATGAGGCAGTGAAGAGGGAGAGATTTGTGCTGCCGACACTGGAAGATATAGCCCCGAAGTTGGCTGGGGCGAAGTTCTTTTCCACATTAGACGCTTCTAGCGGCTTTTGGCAGATCCCCCTGGATCCAAAGTGCCGCAAACTGACTACCTTTATCACTCCGGTAGGTCGGTTCTGTTTCTGCAGACTTCCCTTTGGGATATCCTCCGCTCCTGAGATCTTTCAGAGGGAAATGAGTTCTCTCCTGAGTGGCCACGTGGGCACAGCAGTCGTCATGGACGACATTCTAGTGTATGGGTCTACAGTGGAGGAGCATGATCAGCGTTTGAGTTGTGTGCTGCAGGCTATCAAAGAGTCTGGGCTGAAGCTGAATAAAGAAAAATGTCATTTTAGGAAAACTGAATTATGCTACTTTGGGCATATCATCAACGGGGATGGCATCAAGCCGGACCCCGAGAAAATTCGGGCTATCGAACAGATGAAAAGCCCCTCTGATGTACATGAGCTGAGACAGATATTGGGCCTAGTAAATTACGTGGGCAAGTTTCTTCCAGATTTATCTACAGTTTTGCACCCTATCACAGAGTTGCTTAAGAAAGATGTTGCCTGGGTCTGGGGACCCTCACAAGAAAAAGCGTTCCTGCATGCTAAGTCCCTGCTGGGGTCTGCCCCAGTGCTGGGGTTCTACGACCCTTCAAAAAAGACTGTGGTTAGTGCTGATGCAAGCAGTTATGGGTTGGGGGCTGCACTCCTGCAGCTGAATGACAACAAACTACAGCCCATCGCCTACTGTTCCCGCACACTGACGGCTGCGGAGTCAAAATACGCTCAAATTGAGAAAGAGTGCCTGGCTGCAGTTTGGGCCTGTGAGCGCTTTCAGCGTTATCTAGTGGGTTTGGAGAAATTTAGTCTGGAAACTGACCACAAACCGCTAGTCCCTCTTATCAATTCTTATGACATCGACAAAACACCCTTGAGATGCCAGAGACTTTTAATGAGACTGCTCAGGTTCAATGTTCAGGCAGTGCATGTGCCGGGGAAGCAGCTGGTTGTGGCAGATACACTGTCCAGGCTCCCGCTGGCTGCTGCTGAAGAATCCTCTACAGAATCGGATGTAAAAGTGTATGTTGATTCAGATCTGGCCTCTAAGTCCATTTCTTCAAGGAAACTGGAAGAGATAAAGAAAGAGACATATTTGGACACAGATCTGCAAGAAGTTATAAGGTACATAAGAGATGGCTGGCCCGAGAGCCGGGCAGCCTGGATGTCTTTAAATGCTTACCAGCCAGAGAGGTCGCAGCTCACGGAGCTGGAGGGGTTGGTGCTGTTCCAAGACCGTATTGTAATTCCTGTCAGCATGAGGAAGGAGATGTTAAACAGGATTCATGATGGCCACTTAGGCATTACAAAGTGCAGAGAAAGAGCAGCTACAGCTGTGTGGTGGCCTGGGATCAGCTCTGACATTGCAAATCATGTGTCTAAATGTGCCTTTTGCCGGGAACGCCGGCCTACTCAGAGAAGGGAGCCCTTAATGTCTACTCCGCTGCCTGCGGGGCCGTGGCAGAAAATAGCTGCTGATTTGTGCGAACTGCACGGGAAAAAGTTTCTTGTTGTTATCGACTACTATTCCAGGTATTTGGAAATAGCACCCCTGAATGATATCACAAGTCAGGCCGTTATCATTCGCCCGAAGAGCTTGTTCGCCCGCTGGGGCATTCCAATGGAGCTGGTGAGTGATAATGGCATGCAGTTCGCTTCTACAGAGTTCAGTGCCTTCAGCAGAGAATATGATTTTGTACATTCCACGTCAAGTCCACATTATCCGCAGGCCAACGGAATGGCTGAAAGGGCAGTTCAAACAACAAAATTCATCCTAAAGCAATCTGAACCGTACCTAGCCCTCTTGTCATACAGGGCGACGCCCATTCAAGCTACCGGGTTTAGCCCGGCACAGCTGATGCTAGGACGCCAGATTCGCACCACTTTACCCTCAGTGGGTGTCTTCAAGCCGCCTGGCCCTGTTCCTCGGGACGAAGTCCTTAGGAGGGATGAAGAGGCCAAAAAGGGTTATCGTTTCTTCTACGACAGGAGACATTCTGTCAGGCCTTTACAGGAACTGAAAGCGGGCCAAAGTGTCAGAATTAAACTGGATGATGAGAAGAAATGGAAGACGCCTGCTACGGTAGTGGGCCGCTCTCCAGAACCAAGGTCTTACACAGTCCTTACAGAGGGAGGGACGGTTACACGCCGTAACCGAAGACATCTTCAGCCTGTACCTGAGAGTCTGGAACCGGATACCTCAGTACCACCGCCGGTGGGATCTCCTGTTCTAAGAGAGGTGCCTTCCCCTCAGCAAGATCATAGCGGGGATATATCTTTGCCTCCAGCAGACTCTTGTTCACCATCTTCTGTATCAGAGGACAATTCATGCAAAGTTACATCAAGCGGAAGAGTGGTGAGGCTTCCGGCCCGATACAGGGACTGACTTTAGCTAGAACAGTGACCGGAAGTATGGGCAGAATAATCCCATGGTCACTGTGGACTAGGGTAGTCTACCCCGATGTCCAAGTCAGGATGTAATTTGTTTGTTCATGTTTTCTAATCTATCTGTTTTTTATAATGTTCTAAAACAAAATGTTGTGTATACCCTGTTGGTGTACCTTGTTGTTTAATATATGTGAATGTATGCTTTGCCTTTGAAAAAGGGGAAGATGTGATGATAGCAGGATGTGATGTCACTAGCTGGTGGGCGGGGCTTAGGTCCGGTGTCTGTGTCGCAGTTAGTTTAGTACAATCAACCTGTCTGGATGTGTATTGCTATGCTCTGTAATAAAATAGAGTTGTACCATCATTGCTGTGTCCTGCATATGTCCTGCATCTCATGACAGTAGTTAATGTTTTTTTAATAGATATAGTCAAGAGCTTGTAAAGATAGTAGGTTCATTTGAAATTTCTTAGATCCCATAAGGGAGGGAGCCATTCAGGGATAGGAGTAGACACATAGGGCTGAAGTATACTTTATGCAAACTGTTTTATAAAAAGTTTAGTTATGCATACTAAAACAATTCTTGCAATATAGTTTAATTATTTATTTGACCATTTTTTAATATCATTTAGCGCTTTGGCACAGCATTTTTTTTAAACAACCATGTCACATGCTTCCTGTCTAATCACAGCGCCCAATATCACTATACGTCTAAATATAGTGCATGCTCACTAGTTAAAGCTGTTGGCTTTCATTTGTTTGAGAAAAGAGGGCATGACTGTTCTCTTTAGATTATTGCGGCCAATTAATACCAACACATGGTTGTCTGTAGTGTGATATGAGGTGATCGCAGTTTTATCAGGTACCAATATGGGCAATATAGTTTTTGACAAATCAGCACTGGTTAGGCTGGGGAAAGATCATATGATCTTTAAGATTGTATTTCACCATGGATTTTTTTTAAAGAGCTGCACTCCCCGTATATAAAAAAACTCACCCTGTAATTTAATAAAAGGTCATATCTTCCAGAAATTAGGTATGGGGGTTTCCTCATGATAACTACTAACAGCTGCTTCTAGCGAATAATCCGAAAACCTGGTGAAGAAGTTGGGGCTTTGTATATGATATATGATCACTTATGAAAGGGGTATTAAAATGATAGGAAACATTGCTACTTTAGTTAAAAAAGGGTAAATCCAATTAAACATAAAAAGAAACAAACTGTGTTAAAAAAAAAAAAAAAACTTACTTTTTTGCAAAATGAGCACCAAGATATTCTTAGAATAAGCACTATCTACAGCTAGATAGCATAACACAGATTACAGAACTTGGGTTCTATTGTCAACTTGGGTTCTATTGTCACATGATTTTTTCAGCAGAAATCCTTTACTAATCACGGGCAATAAATTGACTGGCATGTCTCCTAGCAACACTTCAAAGGAAAAAAAGGGATATGAAACAGTCTGTTTTATTGGTGTAATAAAAAAAGCACTAAACAGTGTCTTTTATTTAATAGAAATCATTACAATATGTATTGTTGGTCAGTTTAAAAAGATTTGACTTTTTTATTTTTTTTAAACTTAATTTGTGCAGTGTCCATTACTTACTGTCACCGCCCTACAAGGAGGTTAGGGTCTCTACAGGAAGGCATTTATAGCTTGATATTATACAACTTCTAGAGCAACATTAGCTGGTTTACTATTAAGTGAATACTAGTTGAACAGTGGGTCTGATATGCCCATACTCAAACATAGTAACATAGTAGATGAGGTAGAAAAAAGACTGAAGTTCATCAAGTTCAACCTATACAAATCTAATATACTTACAAAAAAGTAAAAAAAAAATCATTTTCTGTCAGCTACATTTTCTGCAAAATGTTGCAAATAGTTTAAACCAGCTAAGTAATTGCTTAGAGCCTTGGGCACACTTATTTATTGCTAGTCCTAATTGACCATGAAGATACTCACCAGGGTTTTAAAGGGATTTACCCTCCAAATAAAGATAAATCTAAATGCTTTAAAAATATTAGGGGGTCGATCCGATATAGATCGCAGTTTGCGGCGCAAGTGAGGTAACCCGCAGTGCCCGCAGTTTCAGCTCGCAACTCTAGCTATCCAATATTCTGCGCCGTCAGATGTATTTTGTTCACGTAAAGTCTCAATAAAGTGTAGTTTTATGCAAATTAGCCTACGACTCGTAAAAAATAACGCCAGTTCTAAGAGATGCGCCACGTAATGACGAGATTCAAAATTCAGACTTAAACCCCTGCGCAGCCGCCATTTTCTTTAGTGTGTTTGGTCGGTTCTTGGAGCTACAGCACACTACAGTGAGTAGGAGAAAGTCGTTAGAGTAGAGAGAGAGGCGCATTGCATAATATTTAGTTAGGTCGGATTTGGAGGATTTGATAAGCTTGTACATTTACTGTCACTTTTTTACATATTGCACACATTTTGCATACACACATATACAAAATACACAACACTTTTTTTTGATAACACCTTACACATTTTATTTATCTTTTACAGTTTGAAAGGCTGAGTGTCTGGTTGTGATTGTGTGTGATTGAAGTGTGAGTGAGTGTGAGTGTGTGAGTGTGTGTAGTGTGAGCATGTCAGGGAGAGCTAGGGCTGGGGGGAGGAGGGAAGGGGAGTTGCAGGGAGAGGATTATGGACAGGAGGAGCAGCAGGGTCCCCGTCAGGGAGTGAGCGGAGTGGGGAGAGGGAGAGCCAGAAGGGAGGATGGGAGTGGGGTTGCCCCAAGGCCAGGCACACTTAGAAGAGGGATAGAGGGTGCACATGGGGATAGAAGGGGGGAGGAGGGAGAGGATAGGGAGGAACCCACACCAGGGACATCCCAGGGAGGGAGCCAGGCGGCCCAGGACGAGGAGCGTATGAGGTGTCCTAACTTCAGTTTTGCAGAAAACCTCGCTCTAGTCCAGGCTGTCCTGGAGAACCATAATGCCCTCTTTGGACAAGAGAAGGGCAAAGGAGTTGCCCGTAGGCGTAAAGATGCTTGGCAGAAGGTGGTGGAGGCCGTCAATGGTGTGTCCCAACAGAGGAGGAATGTGGATGGCCTAAAGAAGAGATGGAATGATTGTAAAAGGAGAGTCAAGGAGAAGATGGGCCAGGAAGCAATGTCCCAGAGGGCAACAGGAGGTGGGCCTCACTATGAGGCGGAATACAACGAGTGGCAGGAGCTGATTCGTAGGTCCCTGAGTGTCACAGCAGTCCGTGGACTTCCAGGGGCTCGTGACTCAGGGGCTGCAACATCAGCACAGCATGCTGGTGAGTAACATCCCACACACCAGTATTATATGTATTTGAGTTATAACATCCTATATTGTCACACATTCATGTACACAATGATGAGCATGGTATTTTGCTTACTAACAACAAAATATACAATGAGATTTAACATTAAAGGGACATGAAACCCAAATAATTTTATTTCATTATTCAGATAGAGAATACAGTTTTCAACAACATCCCAATTTACTTCTTTTATCTATTTTTCATAATTATTTTCATAATCTTAGTTTATTAAATATCAATGCACATGGGTGAGGCAATCACACGAGGCATTGATGTGCAGCCACCAATCATCAGCTTATGAGCCTATCTAGAAATGCTTTTCAGCTAAGAATATCAAGAGAATGAAGCAAATTAGCTAATGGAAGTAAATTACAAAGTTGTTTAAAATTCCATGCTTGGCTAGCTGAATCATGAAAGAATAAATATGGGTTGCATGTCCATTTAATGCTACTTAACACATTGAAAATCATGAGATGAGGTGGAATAGTGAAATACTAACATGTCTCAGAGTAACACAGGCCACAAGCCACATGTAGACTTTTCAGTAAATGGACACTATAGTCATCACAACCATAGTGTCACTTAAAGAACACATTTTCTCCATCACTGACATGTACACAGAACTATTGTATGAAGCACATACATGTATACTTTGCATATTAAAACACATCATATCACAAATCTCAATGTGCACATGCATGTTATAGAGTTTGACATGAGAATGTGGATAGGCCCTAGCATGTACATTGTATGCCCACATGGATATATATCTGACTGTACTAATCCCTCTCATCATTTGACTCCTCCACAGAACCTCCAGTCACCAGGGTGCCAACGCCCATGCATCCCCCTCCAACACCGGATCAAAGTATATCTCCACCTCGACCACCGGTCCAGAGAGTCCAGCAGGAGTATGCCAGGCATGACATGGGTTGGACTGCCTCAATTGAGAATCCCAATGTTATGCCGCCTGCATTACAGGAGGATACCTGGCAGGAGCCCTGGCCGGAGGAATATTCCTTTGGCTTGGAGGGGGAGCCACGCCAGCCCCGAAGGGTAGATGTCTTTACCCCCCCACAAGAATATCGTGCCACTCAGGGATTCTACCAGCAGGCTGAGTGGATGCACACCAGCAGCCAATGGGACTATCAGTCCATCCGGACATCTGCACCATCGGCAGCAGTTGGAAGAGCTCCACCAACTGAAATTCCTCGCCTTGCACCCCCAGCTGAGATTCCGGGGCCTGCACCCACAGCTGAAATTCCTCGCCCTGCACCCCCAGCTGAGATTCCGGGGCCTGCACCCCCAGCTGAAATTCCTCGCCCTGCACCCCCAGCTGAGATTCCGGGGCCTGCACCCCCAGCTGAAATTCATCGCCCTGCACCCCCAGCTGAGATTCCGGGGCCTGCACCCCCAGCTGAGGATCAAGAAATGGAACCAGTGCCTATAGTCCCTGCTGTGGAAGAGCCCATGGATCCACTGACTTCCGCCATGGGTGATGAATACATTTCCCTACAGAGGAGGCAAACATTGACCTGTGAGAGTCTAACGTCAACCTGCGAGAGAATGCAGAGGGACCAACGCAGGTTCCATAGGAGCCAACAGCGATTACAACAGCGTTCCATTGAGCTGCAAAGGGACATGGCAGCATCTGTAACTGCTATGGTACAAAACCAATCACAAATGCTGAGAGTCATTTTGGACATGCAAATCCAGAGTGACCACAGATGGAGGGAACAGAACCAACTGTTGGGTGTGTTGGTGGAGCATTTCACCCACCAGCAGGACATCGCCTCAAGCATCTCATCTGTGACCAGCACTCCTACTGGATCCACACAACCCAGGAGAGGCAGGAGACCCACTCCAGGCCCCTCAGCCCCCTCATCTAAGAGGCCTAAAAGAAAATAAATCTTGTTCTATTTCATCCTAAATCTTTTCCTCTGTTATTTACCATATAATTGTCATCCACATCCATGTGAGGTGTGTTTTAGTACAGTAATATTGTTAAAACATAATAATACCTGTGTTGAAATGGGCAAAAAAGGTATTATTATCATGTTTCTGACATATTCCTGTTCGATAAACCACATCACATAGTTGTGTATGAACGGTACATATAGTAATATTTACTTCTAAGATGTAAATCAAGGTTTCTCACATCCAATATAAATTGACACGTTGGTATATATAACTAATAATGTATTTAAAGAAGGTGTGAACATAAGGTATAAATATCCATTATCCTCATTCTTAATGATAGTGAACTAAACATGAATGAAAAAAATGAGAAATATACAGTAATTAGGGTTGTTAAAGGGACATGAAAGCAAAATGTTTTCCTTCATGATTTGATACGAGCAGACAATTATAAACAACTTAATAATTTGCTTCTATTATTTATGTTGCTTCATTCTATTGATATTATTTGCTGAAAAGCATATCTAGATATGCTTGGTAGCTGCTGATTAGTAGCTGTATATAGATGCCTCCTGTGATTGTTTCACTGTGTGCATTGCTATGTCTTCATTAAAGTATATCTAAAGAATAACTGAAAATAGGTAATCGAAGTAAATTTTAAGGTTTTTTAAAATTATATTCTCCATCCTTAATCATGAAAGAATATGTTTGGGTATAGTGTCCCTTTAAGGGAAGGGGGTTGGGATGTAGTAGTTTCACTTACATGCAGTGGAAATCCAAATTTTGAAATTCTGCAAGACATGATATATACACATGCAATGGTTGGTGAGGTACTGTCAAACATCATAATACATGTGAATGTTACGGTTTACTGTACTTATGAATAAGTAACTTACAGGTGAAGTATTCCCGGATGACATAATCCCTCACTTCATTCCCCCTCAGTGTCCCCCTGTCCACATCCTCAGGTACAGGAACCAGCTGCTGCTGCTGCTCTGGGTCAATGTCCCCCAACAAACGTGTGTCCACAGCAATGTTGTGTAGAATACAACAAGCATTGACAATGGAACACACTTTGTTGGGGTTATACTGTAGTGCTCCGCCTATAACATCCAGACACCTGAACCTGGTTCAAAGCTCCTTTCAATGACATTCCTTGTTCTTACGTGTGCCTCCTGGTACCTGAGTTGTGGCTCTGTAATGGGGTGCACCAAGGGGGTTAATAGCCATGGTCTGCAGCCATACCCTGCGTCACCTGTCATGTAACATATGTGTTTGGATTACTACAGGTACATCATGTGCTTTAAAGGGACACAACATGAATTTCATATAAAAGATAGATTTAATAAAAACATTAAATTTGTGCATTATAAGCAATCTACTTTTATGCCAGTATTAGTCTAGACCAAAAATCTATTTTAAAGGACCAGTCAACACAGTAGATTTTCATTATCAAAAAATGCAAGATAACAAGACAATGCAATAGCACTTAGTCTAATATCAAAGTTATTTTTTATGACAATTTAAAGTGTTATGTATTTTGAAACTCCCCCTGTACCATGTGACATCCATCAGCCATTCACAAATGCATACACACTTATTCTTGCACATGGTCAGTAGGAGCTGGTGACTCAAAAATATAAAAGATACAAATACTGTGCACATTTTGTTAATGGAAGTAATTTGGAGAGTTTATTAAAATTAAAAGTCCTATCTGAATAATGAAAGTGCAATTTATACTAGACTGTCCATTTAATAAGAACCTGCAATTGTTATCAGCTTTATAATTTACTTAGATTAGATCATTTTCTCCATTCTATAGATAACTTTTGATGACAAGCATATTAGATATGCTCAATAGCTGCTGATTGGTGGCTGCACATAGAAGCCTCATATGATTGGCTCATATATGTGAATTGCTATTTTAAAAAAATAAGATATCTAAAGAATAAATACAATGAGATAATAGAAGTGAATTGTAATGCTGTTTAACATTGTATTCTCTATCTGAAACATGAGATTAAAATTTGTGTTTAGTGTCCCTTTAGTAGAAATATACAGACAGAATGAAGGTACTCACCAAGCAGCCATCTTCCCGAGAGTGTTCCATTTTCAAACATATTGAATAAGGAGGTCTGGCGCAGGATGTAGGAATCATGTGCACTCCCCGGGAAGCCTGCATACACATGTAAGAATTTCAGATTGGTATCGCAGACCATCTGGCAATTCAATGAGTGAAACCCTTTCCTGTTAATATAGAGGATTGTCTCCTCATGTGGGGCCACGATACGCACATGTGTGCAATCAATTGCCCCCATGACATTGGGAATACCCCTCAGTCGATAGAAGCCTTGTTTAAGACGGTTCCATTCCTGGGGGGTACGGGGGAAATGAATGTATCGTTGTGTCTGGATATCTAGAGCAGTCAGAACCTCCCCTAGAATCCTGGAGAAGGTAGACTGCGCTAGGCCAGACACAAGCCCCTCTGTTGACTGGTATGAGCCGGTTGCCAGGAAGTGTACAACACACAACAGCTTCTGCATACCAGTCAGAGCTCGGTTCCTATACGCTTGAGGGTCAATATCATCCTTCAAGACTTCATATAGGTTAATGAGGCTTGCAGAAGTCAAGCGATACTTTTCCCTGACCTCCACTTCTGTCATCCCAAACAGGGTGACCCTAACCCTGTGTACCCTTGGTGCTCTTCCCCTCTGCTGATGCCTTTGTCTTATAGGCCCTGCTGGCCTATGGGCAGCTGCAGCAACAGCAGCATGGGGAGCACCAGGAACAGGGACAACAGCAGGAGGAGCAGGGAGGGCAGCAGCAGCAGCTGGAGCAGGGACAGCTACAGCACCATGACCAGGGACCTCAGCAGCAGGGATACCATCCAAAACAGGGGCTTGTAGGGGTTCCAGCACCCCTTGTGCCCCACGACACTGTCTCACTCTAAATGCAATATACTGCAAGGGAAACATGGTGGCTAATGAGGGTGTGCATTTGCAGGTGTTTTAAGGCTGCAGGTGAGAGGTTGTGCTGTTTGTGATTGGTTTGACACACTTGCAGGGGCAGGAATAATATATGCTTTTAAGAGGTTAACTATTTGTGAACAAGCTGCTGCTATGTATATTGTTAAGCATGCATTTGTTAGGCCTTCAGAGAGTTACGTTGGTTTCTAAGTCAGTGCAAGGGTTCCTGCGCCTTCAATTTGTGGCGAGCTGAGAATGGAGTAGATTTTGTGAAATCTGCGCGCGTAAGTCCTTACGCCGTATATTGGATAGCAAATTGCGCGTGTTTTGTATGTCAGTCTATGGGCCAAAAAACTACGGGCGACGCCAGAAATCTACGCGCGTAACTTCTAGCTTACGCCGTATATAGGATACCAAACCCGCGCAAATATTGGCGTCGCCAACTTTTGCGGGCGACGATTTTTATCGGATCGACCCCCTGGTCTTTTGCAATGCAGTACTTAATTGCTGCCCTTTAAAGGTACTTTTGCTGCAGTAATTTTAGACATCATCTGCCTCTTCTGAATGAAAGAAATATCTGCATTCAAGCAAATACTAATCTATGTAATTCACTAAGCAGCATTTTTATTGCTTGTATTTTTGAAAACACATTTCTATTTGTGTTTATTATTTAACCATTTCAGAGCAGCACAGATTCATTAAGTCACTACTATGGCTCCATTTAGAGTGAAACATTGGGAGTGTTGATCCAAGCATAATTTCAGATTTACGTGCCTGTTTAATGGTAATCAATACATTTACAGATGTTTGCTTGAAATGTTTGACCTAGGATTGAATTTCAATTATCTTTGGGATTAAATAAAGTGTTTTCATTTACTGCTATCATAAAAAAGGCTTTGGTGATTTGGTTGTGAATTTAGTGAAAGTAATTTTCTCCATATAAAAATACAGGCATATGGGGGGCATGTCTGCACAGCGACTCTGAGCGGTCGCATTTTTCAGAGCTCCTGCTGAATCTCCACTAACCGCTGTTCAGAGGAGAAACACTACAGTGAAAATCACTCTTCCACTTTCCTAAAGCACTCCACCTCATCGGAGCTTTACAAAATAACAAAGCCAGCTGTATTCTTGAAACCGTAGACCTGAAGCGGACAATTGAGGCCTAGGGCGCTTCCCCCCTTGGTAATCCGAGGTACTCAGCCGCAAATAACGACATAAGCAAGCCTGCTGAGACCCTCTCAACTCTATTCACAAGAGGTCTACAAGTGAAAAAGGAGCCTAAGACCCAACAACAAAAATTGCTAAAAAAATGATGCTATCACCTTGCTATTAAAATGGCCGCCACGGGAGACATAACGTTTCCAGACATTGCCAATGCTCACTGGCACAAGTTTTAAGTACTTTGCCAGAAACTCATTGACAAAACCCTTTTAGATGTCCTGATGGGTAAATTCCAGGCCATTCAAGTAACTACCACAGCCGCAGGTGGATCGCAAGAAACCACCCTCTCTGCAACAGACCACAAGCAAAAAGGGCCTCATTGCATAGAGACAGCCATCACCTTATTGCAGAGATTATCGCACACAGAGAATCTACCGGAGCAGCCGGAGGGCCCTCTTGTGACATCACCTACAAAATCTACTATACCAGGCATAGCGCAACAGATCAGTGCTCCTCAGGGTTCGAAAGGCAAATCTCCACGGGTGGAAAAACAATTGTTGTTGGCCGAGACTCTGCGGGAGTAGGTGGGGTGTTCCTGCAGGGCTGTGACCGAAATATCAAAACACCTCCTATACGGGATTACTACTGCTCCCGATGCCTATAAAAAACATTTACAACTACATGAACATTGCAATTCTACCCAATATATATAACTCTCTCTCCCTTGGGTACTTCTTTACACACACAATAAAGCAAACAGCACCCTTACTTACCATCTATTCAGTATTAATACCCCTCCCCTTTCAAAAGACATAGGTCTAAGCAGGTTACCTTTTATTCTCATTGTTATACTAATATTAAAAAGATTAGTTGCAGTTACCAACCAGCATACTTTATAACATGTACGTTGTATAATTGTTTTTTTCCTTTTTTTGTTTGACTTCAGTGTATTCCCTATCTCCAGTAGCGTCACTAGGTTTGGTGTCAGCCGGTGCGGTAAGTTATGGTGTCACCCCCCCACCACAGAAAGCAGACACACACAAAAACACAGGCACACACACATACAAACACTCAGACACACTTAAAAAAAACACTCAGATGCACAAACAAACACTCGGAAACACACTCAGACACACACACAAAAACACACACACCAAAACACTGAGATACACACACACAAAAACAATGAGACACACACACAAAAACTCAGACACACACACATGCAAAATAAACCCCCGCCCTCCCCTCCTACCTCTTCAGTGTGCACTTAGTGTACCGTGACCGTACCGGTCTGGTGGGCATTATATGTGGCTCCTTCACTTTAGAGACAGTGTCAGACAATCATGCGGTAGGTGCCAGGCATCCCCCTCACGATTTCCCAGTTCCCGTTTAGAGAGACAGCACAGCAGTGAGTGACTCCACTGCTCCACACGTCACTGAGCAGTGAGCACAGATAGGCAGGCAGGTTTAGGCTAGCAGTCCCCAGTCCCACTAATGTTCACAAATGCCAGCCCCTCTGGCATTTGCATTTCTACATGTATTTCTTTGAATTTCAATAAAATGAAAAAAAAATAAAAAAATTTTTTTGTGGTGTCACCCCCTGGAGGGTGTCACCCAGGTGCGGCCCGCATCACCCACACCCCCCTAGTGACGCCACTGCATCTCGATGCTCTACACCATTGTGATGGATCCAAGAATGGTCCACATTGCTATAAAATGGGACTAAAATAAGGACAGCTATCCGGGATATACTAATATCTGCTTATATTATGCCTGTACTTTTTATTTGCAGTATATTCCTTTGTAAATCTACTGTACTGTGTTACTCCTGAATACAAATTTCAATATATATATATATATATATATATATATATATATATAAAGTATTTTTTAATTAAGGTATGTACATTGTTTTTGTTAGACATAATGCTATTGCACACTTAATATACTACATTCGAGTGTAACTATAACTTCTATATGCACACGGAAGCAATTGGTGTGACTCACTTTATTGCTATATTCACTTTATTGCAGTGGTCTGGAACCAAACCCGCAATATCTCCGAGGTACGTCTGTACATAAAAGCACTAAAAGAAAATGTTCTAATGTGTCAGACCATTTTATGATTGCACTAAATTCAGTTTCAGAGCAGCAGAGAATAGAAAAAATAAGTTTACTCTCTCTACAAGCTCAGCTCATTTGATTGACTTGCAGTTTCAATAAACAGCTATTAAATTTACAAAGATAATCCTAAACTAGCAATTTCCCATACATTTTATAAGGATAGTGTACTCCTTTTAACTTGTTTCTAATGGTCTATTTTACCTGCTGGAGTGTATTTGTTTGCATAAAGTTTCTTTACCTTTTACTTTGTTATTTGATATAGCTGCTTTTACCTGTAGAAACCACTGCCTACAATAAAATATGAATAACAAACATACTCTTTGTAGAAAAGCTATGTTAACAGGAGGCACTAATTAATCTCCCAGTGTGTGTGTGTGTGTGTGTGTGGGGGGGGGGGGGGGGGGGGTAGGAGAGAGAGAGAGAGAGAGTTTTGTTACTAAAATAGCTAGGTGGGCCCAGCCATAATTAGCATTTAATACTTAAAGGGACATAAAACCCATTTTTTTTCTTTCATGATTTTGATAAAACATAACATTTTAAACAACTTTCTAATTTACTTCTATTATCACATTTTCTTAGTTTTCTTGTTATCCTTTGTGGAAAGGCAGAAATGTAAGCTCAAGAGTGTGCACGTGTCTGCAGCACTATATAGCAGCAGTTTTGCAACAATGTTTTACATTAGCAGGGGCACTAGATGGCAGCACTATTTCCTGTCGTGTAGTGCTTCAGGCATGTGCACGCTACCTACCTAGGTATCTCTTAAACAAAGAAGAACATGAGAATGAAAAAAAATTGATAATAGAAGTAAATTGGAAACTTTTTAAAAATTGTATCCTCTATCTGAATCATGAAATATTTTTTGGGGGGTTTAATGTCCCTTTAACAATGTTAACATTGGCAGGCCTGCTTTTTCTGCAGTCTCAGTCCATTTTATGGGTATGTCCTTGAGAGTAACAGTTAAAGGGACAGTCTACAATAGAATTTTATTGTTTTAAAAGATAGATAATCCCTTTATTACCCATTACCCAGTTTTGCATAACCAACACAGTTATATTAATATACTTTTTACCTCAGTGATTACCTTGTATCTAAGCATCTTCTGACAGCACCCTGATCAAATGACTTTTTATTTATTGACTATTGACTTGCATTTTAGCCAATTAGTGCTGTGTTGTGCTGACTCTCAAATAACTCCACAGATGTGAACACAATGTTATCTATATGGCTCACATGAATTAGTTGCTTAAATTGCATGCTCTAGCTGAACCATGAAAGAATAAAAACAAAATTTATACTTAGCTGATAAATGTCTTTCTTTCCGGATATGGTGAGTCCATGACATCATCAAATGCTGTTGGGAATATCACTTCTGGCCAGCAGGAGGAGGCAAAGAGCACCACAGAGGGTTAAAGTTAATACAAAGATTCTACACTCAGACTCTTAGCTAATCCCAAATGGTGATGTAACCTCAAAAACACTATCACCGAAGTTTAGAAGAGAAGAAAAAGTGATTGGGATAGCGCTACGCAGCTGCGAGTCTTATAAAGTGAAATAAATATATATTAGTTTGGATCTATTTTTATCTGAATATGAAGGTGTCCCTGTTTTGGGTTGTTCAATTATGGGATTATTATTTTGATATATAAGGATCCCCGGTTTATTTTGATCATATAACCTGGATGATAGAGTAATTTCTATATTTTTAAAATAGTCTTATGTCCTATGTTTTTTATATATAAGTATCTTATAGATATTATTATAAAATATGATGTAAAAGAAGAGAGAGGAGCAAGTGCTTTAAGATATATGTATTTTATTCCTATACAGATAAGGTTCTTATCGTATAATAGTTAACAATAAAATCTAACACATAGATGCCGGCATCTAGATTTAAAACCACATTAAAACAGTTTTTTATTTGAAATTTATACTTGTTATATTCTATCAGTATTACTGCTGGTTTTGGACTATAACCGTGGTTTTATGAAAGCAGCTCTGATTGGCAACATCTGATAAAAAACAAAAAGTTTCTATTCCTTGACATACATGTATCGTATATTTTGTTTGTTACAATTACAATTTTTCAGTGCAGATCTAGTTTTACAATATATTAGCTAGATAAGTGTGAATACCACGTATTTTTACTTAGACATTGATATTCCAGGTCTACGGTGGTTTGTCACAGCGGTAAATGGTAGTAAGTGGATTTATCTGTCATATATACGTGTATAAGCAGATTGTCTCTTGTTATAAAAACCTTTTTATATTGTCCATATTCTGGATCTCCTCCGTTAAAGTTGTGACCGGCCGGTCCTTTGGTGAAGTAGTTCCGTATGTTCTCCCTTGTTTTCTTTTTTTTGGTTAAAATCCGGGTTCTTCAGGTATTTCCTGATCCAATTGTGGATTTTCTCCTTGTGTCTGTGTAGCCCTTAAGCCAGGTGATTGAGGCTGGAGCGGTTACTGGATCCTTGGATAGGAATTACACATATGGAGTCTGTCCCTAGAAAGTGGGATATGGCTCGATGTACCTATCCTAGCCAGCCCGAACACGAGAAAGACCTCTCACCTGCTGGGTTCTGTGTTTAGATATCCTGTGACTGTCAGCAATCTCTACGCGTTTCAGCCTGGGGCCTTTATCAAGATCTTGATAAAGGCCCCAGGCTACACCATACCTTATAGTAAACAGGCTTATGAGCTTGAATCAAGGTCTCAATGACTGACTCAGAAAAACCACGCTTAGATAGAACAAAGCGTTTAATCCCCAAGCAATCAGCTTCAGATAAACGATTTTTGTATGAAGGAATGGACCCTGTGTTAGAAGGTCCTTCCTCAGAAGAAACCTCCAAGGTGGAAGAAATTACATCTTCACTAGGTCTGCATACCAGGTCCTGCGAGGTCACGCAAGAGCTATTAGAATTACTGATGCTCTCTCCTGTTTGATACGAGCAATGAGAGCAAATGGAGGAAACAGTTATGCTATACTATAATCCCAGGGAACCGCCAGAGCAACTATCAAGGCGGCCTACGGATCTCTTGAACTTGAAACTATACATTTGAAGCTTGGCGTTCTGCCGAGACACCATCAGATCCAACTCCAGCAACCCCCATTTAAGCGTTAACCTGGAGAACACCTCCGGATGGAGAGCCCACTCCCCAGGATGAAAGTCTGTCTGCTCAGGAAGTCCACTTACCAGTTGACCACTCCTAGAATGTGGATGGCAGATAGACGGCAATTGTGAGCTTCTGCCCATTGAACAAACCGAGCCACCTCCTTCATGCCTAGGAACCCGAGTTCCTCCCCGTTGGTTGATGTAAGCCACTGAAGTGATATTGTCCAACTGGAACCTTTAAAAACACCTTCCGCACAAGGTGTTCCCAGGCAGTCTCCTATCCAGGTAGGGACCAGGCCTTGCCCTGCTTAACTTCCGTTATCAGATGGGATCAGCTGCATTCAGGGCAATGTGGCAATAGACTGATGACTGTACTAAGGACAACTGAAGACAAGCCCTCAGAGCATTGAAAATCGCTTTCGACTCCAAGATGTTGATGGGGAGAGCAGACTCCTCTTGAATCCAAAGTCCAAGCACCTTTAATGAGTTCCAGACTGCTCCCCAGCCCAGCAGACTGGCGTTGTGGTCACGATCACCCAGGAAAGTCTCCGGAAGTATGCGCCTTGAGACAGATTCTTTTGAGGAAACCACCACGTAAAGAGTCTCTTAAAGCTGTACTAGATCTATCCTTTTAGAGAGATCGAGTGGTCACCACTCCATTGACTGAGCATGCATGACTGAAGAGCTCTCAAATGGACTCAAGTAAAGGGATGACGTCCATGGAACCATCAGAACAACTACCTCCATACCTTGAGCCACTGAAAAGTGAAGGGAAAATCAGCTGCAGCTGGATTCAAACTCCCAACCCTCTGGTTACAAGATGGCTAAGCTATCTAGAGCTTGCTGATGGCCGAACAGTAGACTTTAGAGAGAGGTAAAAGGAAGAAAAAACAAGATCTCTTGAAAAAAGTTTGTTTGAAGGAAGGATGACACCTGAACCCTATATTATCCAGGAGGGCACCTCTGTAATTCCCCAAGACCTGAAAGAATCTTTCTAGGATGGCGAATCTCCGTACTTGAGAAGGTCCCGGATAATGGGAACAAGAAGATACACATCCTTCAGGTCCATGTTCGTCATGAATGACCCTCTTGAACCAAAAGAAGAATGGGAGAGAGAGCAACCTGTGGAGCAGAAACCGTACTATCTGAATCTTTAAATGTCCTCTTGTGTATTCCCTGTAGGGAAAGAAAAACAAATAAAGCTGCAGATACCGCAGTGGATACCTGAGCTGCAAAATCTGCAGGCAAATACACTCCTCCAGGAGATTGAGAGGAAGCGCAGGGCACTGCATGTGACACCATAGAGGCTTGGGACGGATAAGGAGAAAGCTGGGCATTACCTGAACAGCATCATCCTGGGAGTAAAGAGGCTTGGAGGGCAACAACCTATCAGTACATTCAGTAGCTTGTATATTTGCACCCTACAAGTATAGTGAATTAAACCAGTAACTCTCAGTTAGTAAACTTAATAAAATTTGTCCTGAGAGACATGAGGCATGAGGCTCAATAAAAAGAATATCTTTATTATGAAAGAATAGTAGGATACATTCTAAATATGAGGGACAAAAATGTTTATTTTGTTCTAAAGAGAAATAATCATTCATTTCTAGGAACAGTATATCCTAGACTGGATTTGCATACCACTAAACTACAGTGGAAAGAACCTTTATTTATAAAACCTTTACTTGAGGATTTATAAATATTCACCCTGTTAACTCACTAGACTTTTTAATAATGTATGCACATACAAACTAAAGAATATCTGTATTTAAGAATAATGTTTCTACCAGGAACACGTTATTATCAAATAACATTCTTCAAGCCATGTGTTTTATAAAATGGCGATTCTCTCTATCAGGGCGGGCTCTCTATAAAGGCTGCTCCCCTGAAGACCCAGTGACAGGCATAACAAGAATGCTGCTCTATTCTCACCCGGATAACAAGGCGGAGTTACAGACACTGACTCAACAAGAGCCTTAAATGGCGCCGTTCCGCTTCTCTGAGGAGAAAAGAGGCCGGGCCATGCAAGGATCGGTATGGGGATGAAGTGCAGTTTCTGTTACATGGCGCTTCATCCTGACGTAAAAAACATAGTAATAATTGACTAAGAACTTTTATTGCAGGACAAGAAAAATAATAAAAATTACATTGCTCCGCTTACTCTCAAAAAGCGGAGGAATGGCACACCATACTCGCCCCATAGGAAAGAGCGCGCTCTCCTAATAGTCACCGCTATTACTCTGAGAAACATGAGAATTAGCGTAGGGTTAACCCCTAATGTTTAAATAAACAGATATCTTATTTTAAAAATAAGTGAGGATTAAATTTAAATCTGAGCCCCCAATAGAGAGATATCTCCTTCCTTGCCTTGAAGGAGATTAACTCCTAAGTCTCCAAAATCACATGCCATGTAGTGCCTGCTCACTGCCAGAAATATCCTCCATTAAGGATTTTGTGTCCCTTCAGTGCCAGCCTCCTAGCCCCAGAAGACAAAAGGCACTTACCTGAACATCTAGCTGTCCGGCAGGAGGACAGCTTACACGGTATGAAAGGACACCACTCCTTACAGAGACCTGTGGAAAAAGGAAAGAACAGAGTAAGCCTACTCTGGCTTTCTATACAAGGGCAGCAACATGTTAGGAAAATGCAGTGAGGCCCACCTGACAAGTTCCTAACTGCTTTAAAGCCACCACTGCCCTACTGAAGAGACTAACGTGGAGTATGGCTAGACCCAAACATCTTGCTTGTAGCAAAAATATTCAATTTATTCAGACACAAAAACTTCACCTCCTCCATTGACGAAGGCAAAGGGAATGACTGGAGTTTGTGGGAAGGGAAGTGATACTTAACAGCGTGCCTCCTCTTGATGGCCAGGAGTGATATTCCCAACAGTAATTGATGATGTTGTAGACTCACCATATCTTAGGAAAGAAATTGGGTTTAGTATCCCTTTAATAGAAATAACTGCAGTATGTATTATTCATCTATTTAAATGGATTGTACCTTTTATTTTCTCCCTACATTTGTGCAGTGTCCTTTACTTCCTGTCACAGTCTTACAAGGAAGGGGGGCCTCTGGAGAAAAAGTTTATCTTAGCCTGATGTCATAAAACTTCTAGACTAGATAACAGGGAGTCAGACTTACTCATGACTAAATCAGTCATAATATAAACAAGTTTTCAAGATGTCAGCTCCCATACCACACTACATTCTAAGTACTCATTATGCATGAAAACAAGTAAGTTATTTGCTGTTTTTTCACAATCTGTTTCTTTTTAAATTTACTTTGATTTAACATATTTGTTTTTACCGAAGATGCACTGTTTGATATCCCTTTAATTTGTTTTAAAAACACTAAGACTTGGCTGATATGTTATAATATAGCAACACAACACAAATGTTTTATTCATTTTAAGGTTTTATTGTCCCTTTAAAGGGAAACCAAGTTTACAATACACTGTCCCTTTCAATTTGACTTCCGTTTCCCCTTTACTAAGTTCTAAAATCTTTCTGTTCTAACCATATGATATTATACAATTGTATGACTTTAATATTGCATACATGTTTAAAGCGGCAGACTGATACAAGAGAAAATTGGCTAATTCACTTGAAATTGATTTTTTAATGAATATAATTATTTGCATGTTCGTGTCATTAATTGGCAATTTGTTTTGTGCATTTGAAAGCAGCTCACTTCTCACTTTCAGATGGGCTGATAAAGGCAGAACAAGCAGTTATTGCTTCTTTTGTTAAGTGCTGATCAGCATCGAGAAATAATTGCTTTGATGTTCAACTTACTTTCACAGCGCTGAATGAAAACCAAATGTCAATAGTTTGTAAAGCAATTAGGTTACAAAAACCATACATATGGTTAAACAAAAAACCTCCTTTAGCAGCCTTTCTAAATTTGTCCTACGATGGTACCATCCCTGTTCCTTAGTTTAAACAAACATATGAAAAATAAATTTACTGCTCAGTTAGTTAATGTTCAATTTGTTTTTGTTTTTTATGGCAATGAAAATGTTTTCTTCAAATCCAAAAAAGCATTGTTTTGGAAAAATGCCTACAAAAAAAAGATTTTTTTTTTCTCCTGGATTATAAAGATGAATTGTGACTTTTATATGTTAACAACAGAGCTGAATTGCAGCTTTATGTAATTCTGCCAGCCTCAGAAGGTATAAAACTATCATTCCAAAATCTGAAAATGTGTATATACGATTTATAAATAACAAAACCTTATCTGAGAATTTGTTTTTATTTTGAGAATTTGCATATTATAACATCAAAGCATATTTTAATGCCCCTTTGAGAACAGATGTACAGTTATAGTTTATTTTATATGCATTAAATTATTTAAGTCAAACACAGCTATATCTATCTATCTATCTATCTATCTATCTATCTATCTATCTATCTATCTGTCTATCTATATATTATATATCTATCAATCTGTCTATCTATCCATCTAGTATCTATCATATATCTATCTATCTATCTATCTATCTATCTATCTATCTATCTATCTATCTATCCATCTATCCATATAGTATCTATCATCTATTTATCTATCTATCTATATTATATATATTTATCAATCTGTCTGTCTATCTATCTATCCATCTAGTATCTATCATCTATCTATCTATCTATCTATCTATCATCTATCTATCTATCTATCTATCTATCTATCTATCTATCTATCTATCATCTATCTATCTATCTATCTATCTATCTATCTATCTACAGTATATAAATTCTCCTAAATTAATCTAGAAAAATACTCTAGAAATCCTGTAATATGTTACAACATACACTAATAAGCAACAGAGAGCGAGAGAGTGCGTGTGTGTTTTGTTAATCAGCTAGTGAGCTTCTTGCCCAGACCCCTGTTGCTCCCATGTGCAATTTCTGTTTATGGCAAAATTAAAACGATATTTAACAGTCTAAGATTGTATTATAAAATGCTTAATTATGTGTAGTTACAAAACTTTGCAATATACTTTCACAATTTATTTTGTCTCCTTTTCCTTTAATTTCACTCTGAAATTTGCTAGTTTTTTAAATGCCACTGTGTCTGTAAAGTAATAGATGCCGCCATGTCTAAACTTAAGTTTTAACCTTATCGTATTAGCCTTTTACAGGCAATAAAATAGACTATCCAAACAATGTTTATACAAACTATATTTTATTGTTTAGTTTATATATCTTTCCCTAATTGTTTTTAGCAGAATACATTAATTTATAGAATCTAAAGTACTTTATAGGAACTAAACCTATAATGGTAAAATACATCTACATATTACTCTAAAGGTAATCTTTGATTTAAATACATCCTAATGTCTAGCATGTATTTACTACTTAACATTCCTAATAAACAGCTTTAAAGGGACAGTCTAGTCCAAATTAAACTTTCAAGGTTTACACGGGGCATGCAATTTTAAACAACTTTTCTAATTTACTTTTATCATCAGATTTGCATTGCTCTCTTGGTATTCTTTGAGGAAATCTAGGTAGGCTCATATGCTAATTTATACGCCGTTGAACTGCCTCTAATTGCTTTATTACCCATTCCCCGGTTTTGCAAAACCAACATGGTTATATTAATATTCTTTTTACCTCTGTGATTACCTGTATCTAAGCTTCTTCTGACGGCCCCCTGATCACATGACTACAAATTTATTATCTATTGACTTGCATTTAAGCCAATTAGTGCTGTGTTGCTAGAATCCACGGGCGTCAGCACAATGTTATCTATATTGCTCACATGAACTAGCACTCCCCTGTTGTGAAAAACAAATACAAAAGCATGTGATCATGGGGCTCTCTTTAGGGACTTAGAAACAGACAGACATTTAGAGGTTTAAAGGTTATAAAGTATGATAATATAACCATGTTGTTGTGCAAAGCTGGGGAATGGGTACTAAAGGCATTATCTATCTTTTTAAACAATTTTTGTGTTGACTGTCCCTTTAATATAATAGTGTTTGTTATGCAAAACTGGGGAATTGGTAATGAATGTATTATCTATCTTTTTAAATAATAAAAATTCTGGAGTAGACTGTCACTTTAAGAGCCGGCCCATTTTTGGTTTAGCACCTGGTTAGAGCTTGCTGATTGGTGGTTACATTTAGCTCCTAACCTTACATTTCTGCTTTTTCAAATAAATATAGCAAGAGAACGAAGAAAAATTGATAATAGGAGTAAATTAGAAAGTTGCTTAAAATTGCATGCTCTGACTGAATCACGAAAGAAAAAAAATTGAGTTTAGTGTCCCTTTAAGTGAAAGTCCAACACACTAAGATCTGGATTTGCACAGATTTTGGTGTTTTGCACCTTCACAATAAGACATCTGGCTTCAAAATAGACGAATGCCACGAGCGCCCACCTTCTTCTGCATTTGCCAGCTAATGAAACTGCCAAATGCACATCCCTAAATGGCTTTAGTAGAATATGGTTCTCATAATATGCCTTATTGGGGCAGTAAACACCTTGAGATTTTTATATCAAATATTTATGCACAGGAAATAACTTTGCAATATACTTCCAATATTTATTTCATATAATTTAACTCTGAAAATGGTTTATTTTCTAATTCTCAGAGCTGGAAATGCACCCTGGTGATCTTTCACCCTGTTAGATAGCTTTCCTTGGCTTTAGCAGATAACAACTGCAGAGCAATGCAATCTATACTAACATAATGACAGTAACTAGCCTTGTTAATAGACCAAAGTCCAGCTTCCTTCCTCCAAATAAGGTAAGTGGTTGGTGGAGTTTGGCTATTGAAAAATAATTGCACCAAACAAGATAATTTGCTTAAAAAATACTGATTTTCTATAGCAAATGTCTTGTAATTACTGTCCCTTTAAATCCTACTTAGCTTTTTCACATTTTTGTTGTGCCAACCAGTGCCCTTGGCAGTAAATGCTATTGATGACATTATATCTGCATAAACAATGGCGCTACACTAACCCATCAGTACTGCAGGCCTTCTCTAAATACCAGCTGGTCAGTACAAACTAATGGGGTTATGGGGTCACGTGCATTCAGATTCATTACAAAAACACGCTTTATAGGATTCTTTTGCTTTCTATGACTCTATTTGTTTTATTGGATTCTATTTGCGCACACAGTTGGACCTCAAAGTCAAAACTTATTCACTATACACTGGCAATAAAAATGAGAGGAGAAAGGAAATCTTTATATATTGTAATTACAAGACATTTCTGTTGTCTTGCTATAGAATAACATATCAGCCGAGTCTATTAAAGAGACAGTCTACACTAAAATTGTTATTGTTTAAAAAGATAGATATTGCCTTTACTATCCATTCCCCAGTTTTACACAACCAACATTGATATATTATTATACTTTATAACATTTAAACCTCTAAATTTCTTCCTGTTTCTAAACCACTATAGTCAGCCTTTTATTACATGCTTTTTTATTTGCTTTTCACAACAGGAGGCTGCTAGTTCATGTGGGCCATATATATAACATTGTACTAATGCCCAAGGAGTTATTTAAGATTTAGCACAAAACAGTACTAAATAGATAATAAATAAAAAGTCATGTGATCAGGGGGCTGTCAGAAGATGCTTAGATACAAGGTAATCCCAGAGGTAAAAAGTGTATAAATATAACTGTGTTGGTTATGCAAAACTGGGGAATGGGTAATAAAGGGATTATCTATCTTTTAAAACAATACAAATTATATTGTAGACTGTCTCTTTAATAAAATAAATACCATCTTATTGGCTTCAACTGTTTTCCAATAGCCAAACTCAACAAAACACTTGCCTTATTGTAAGGAGGCAATCTAGGCTTCAGTCTGCAGCTGAAAAGACTAACCACAGTCAAATTGTTACTATAGAATGGATTGGTTTGCAGTTTTGTAAAGATTTAGAAGATTTAGAAAAGCATAACCAGGTAAGTTGAACAGCAGCGATGCACTACTGGAAGCTAGTTGTTGATAGGTGGCTACACACCAAAACATTAAAGGGTCATTAAAAACTAAATAAATGCTAGATAGAAGGATGAATTCAAAGAAAAGATTTGTTTGAGAATAACATGCAAATGTATGTTTAAAGTTTCATTAGTTGTTTAAATATTGACAAAATAAGTTCTAGTGTCTATAAAACAATGGGAGCTGCCATGTTGTAACTTAAGTTACCTTCTCTGCTGTAGCCAATTAGAGACAGTTATAAATAGGTCACTAGAGTGTGCAGCCAATGGTTGTGCTGGATTTAACAGTGTTCTGCACTTCTATCTCTAACAGGAACTGAAAAGCTGACAATTTCAGAATGGAATTACAGGCCAAGAGGACAAAATAAATAATAAAATTATATTGCATAGTTTTTTTATATATATATATACGATTTATCATTTTATGTTACCATCTCAAAGTGTTTAATGTTCCTTTAAGAGAGGTGAAGAGACTATCTCTTATATAGAATACACTTGTAGCACTCTAGGGTTAGATAGAATCATTCAGCTGAACAACTGATTTTAGTTACATTAGAGTAGTGCCATTGGACCCCCTATTTTTCAGTTAGGTGGCTACACACATATGCCTCTTGTTATTAGCTCAGCAAGTGTGTTTCTAGTAGCACATTGCTGTCCTGGAGCTGACTTTAACTATGTTTTTTTTTTTATCCCTTTGCAGGAGTTAAATGGGCAGTATACAGCAATTTTCATTTAACTGTAATAGACACTACTATAAAGAATAATATGCACAGATACTAATATAAAAATCCAGTGTAAAACCTTTTAAAAGCTTAATTATAAGTTCCCAATTTTACACTGTTAATGAGATAAGCCTGGGACACCCACTGAAAGGGGCTGAGAGCAGAACCTCCCCCCTCCCCTGTATATGAAAAGATCCATTATACAAACAGAAGCAGTCCGAAGTCTGTATACATCAGTATACATCTAAAACGTTGGGGCTTGGTTAGGAGTCTGAAAATCAGCACAATGTTATTTAAAAACAAGCAAAACTATGTTTACAAAAACACACCCAGATGGGCTATATAAATGGATCATCTTCAAAACATTTATGCAAAGAAAAATCTAGTGTATGATGTCCCTTTAAACACATAGTTATATGCAAACAACAATGCAGTAATAAAGTGTAGAATTATATTTTATTTTTGCACTTTTAAAGGGATAGGAATGTCAGAATTAAACTTGCATGATTCAGACAGAGCATGTAAATTTTAAGAAACTTTTAAATTCACTTCTATTTTCAAATGTGCTTCGTTCTCTTGGTATCTCTATTTAACCCTTTCGTGCCGGGGTTAACGTGTCTACATTGGAACACCTGTTCTGCTGTAAACAAATTGAAATCTTGCGATCGTGCACGGGATCACGAGATTTCAATGATGGAATCGAGTCAGGGGGGCGTCCTTATGATACTAGGCAGGCCCCCCAGACCGCGATCCCATCAGGGAAGCACAATTGGCTTCAGGAAAGCCAAGTGGTTATGACGTTGTATTCCGTCCTTCGGCGCTAAAGCCCAGCAAAATTCAGACAGAATACAACGCCCTAACGGCATTAAAAGGTTAAAAAAGAATATACACAAATCCTACACTGCTGCTAATTGGTACCTGCACACATGTGTCTCTTGTGATTAGCTAACTAGTACAATGCTGTTCCTTCAGCAAAATATAACAAAAGAATGAAGCAAAATTGATAATAGATGTAAATAGGAACGTTGTTTGAAATTGTAATATCTATCCAAATCATGAAAAAAAATGGGATTTCCTGTCCCTTTAAGTCCCTTTTAGCAGCCTTTACTTTTCCTTTTTAATATAAATCACAAAACATATTTAATTGTTACCTTTTCATATGCAGACTTTTTTTTTGCCCATGATGTCCCTTAAATAGAGTTTCTCAGATCTGCTGCCTAATAACCCATAAAAGAAGAGATTTCAAACAATATCCTGCATGAGCATAAATGAATTAGTAATACTGTTTGACTCACTATAAAAAACCACAAGTGAATAACTAAAAATATGATACTTTTGGGGCACTGAGGTGGTGAACTACTTCTTTAGAATTTCTATTGATCTATTTATTATTAATAGTCTAGAATAATTTGCTAAGCTTGATGCAGGCAAGTTGGTGCATGGTGCTAAAACATCAAAGTTTACAAGAATCTGATGTTGGATCAGTGCTCATCTCAGTTAAAGGGATATGAAGATAAATTTAATTGATCTTAAAACAATTATTGGTACACTACTACCTAGATGAACAAATCTGGTGAGCCAATTACAAGATGCATATCCGTGTAATCACCAATCACCATCTAGCTCCAAATATTGCCTACTTTATGCTTTGCAAAATAGGATACTTTATGTTTAAGTGGTTCCGACCCGTGGCTCCAGGACCATAGTACTTAACAAGTTGGTGGGTTTCTTCTACTATCAATTTCCTTGATAACACCTACAGATCCACTAAACCACCTCTGTTCCTCTATGTATCTGCTAAACAGGTGCACTTGGCCTTTTAATGGTGATCAGATGAGGGCATCACCCTTTCAAGTTCTGGGAAACCACCACATCGGCTCATCCACAGTGCTATGATAATATATATTAAAACAATTTTTACTTTAGCAATCATCAGGTGTTGGTAACAAATGGTAAGAAAACAAAAAAGGGGCAAGGGGGGGGGGATAGTGAGAAAAAAAAAAACAGTGACCTTTCTGTAGAAAGCAAAGTACCTTGTAAATGAAGACATCTATTCCACGGCGCGCTCCTGCATCCCAATGTTGGCTCAATGATAAATCTATGGTAGGACTCTTAGCGACTTTCCTGTCTACCTATCCAATAGAACTATATCTTATGTATGACCTCCTTATTGTTCAGAATTCATGCTGCCTCTTCATACATGGTATATGTGCGTTGTATTTTATTGTATATTTCCATGACGGTGCTCCTATCTTCCAATATCTCGCGATACATATTCTGGTGACTGTGCATAGAATTCTAATGAAGGTGTTAAGGTGTCTATGGAAAACATCTATGGGTTCATGCAGTAGTGCCTGTTGTATGGTAAGGTTGAACTCCTCATCCACCAGTTGAGCTATAAATGTAGATAGTCTCCTCCACACATCCTGTATGATCTCACAATCCCACCACATATGTTTATATGTACCGCTTTTCCCGCAGCCCCTATAGCACAAGTCGCTCCTTTGTGGATTCATATGAGAAGTTCTAATTGGGGTTAAGTACCATCGGAAGACTGTTTTCATCGTGTTTTCCTTTAGGTCAACGCTTAGTAGGCCTTTATCTCCCGCCTGGAATAGTGTTTCCCACTCCTGTCTATCTTTTGTTATGTCTAGTTCTCGTTCCCATGCTAACATGATGTGGCATTTAGGTGTGATTGGGGGGGGATTGAATTGCCACATAAAGCCTAAATATAGAGTGTTTGAACCTATGAGGACTGATGCCGGAGGCCTCCAACACCGTGGACACCTTGCCTGGTGCATTTTTGAGGAAGTTTAGGAGAGAGGACTGTAGGTGTAAATAAATGAACCAGGGTAACTTGAGGGGTGCAATTTTTTCCTGTAAGTGGAAAAATGACTAAATCGACCCACTCTCTAGAATGTCAGCCACTCTGTACAAACCCTTGTTTTCCCATTTCTGTAAGTGTTTACGTGTGTCCCCCTGTAATAGATACCTAATTGGTGTTAATAAGGAATGTATTGGGAGAATATCTTCTCTTTTCCTCAATTTTGTCCATAGTTTAATTGTTAGCTCACCTGTGTGTGTCTCTGGGGAGTAAACGTTAGCCCTACTCTGTTGTGTATCCCAAAGAATAGAGTCTGAGTCGCCCCTCCCTTCTAGTTCTGCCTCTAAAGCAATCCAACTGGTTTCCTCTGACTTCTTCAGCAACATTGCGTCCTGTGCTGCTCTAGCTGCCCTATAATAATCCATCAGATTAGGACCGCCTACACCTCCCAACGATTTATGTCGGTGTATTAAAGACTTAGATATCCTAGCTGATTTCTTCCCCCTAATAAAAGCTAAAAGGTCTGTCTGTAGTTTGTCTATCTGATTTGATAATTGCTATCAGCAGTGCCCTGAATAAATACAATAGTCGGGGTAGTATAGTCATTTTGACTGCCGCTAACCTTCCTAGCCAGGAGAAGTTATATTTACTCCATTTCGTAATGTCTTGCCTAATTTTTCGGAATAATGGTGGGTAGTTATATTTGTACAAGTGTTGTATCTGTTGCGGAAGGCTAATCCCTAAGTATTTAAGTGTTTGTTTGACCCATTTGAAATCAAAGTTTAATTCCAGTAGTTTTTGGGTTTGATAAGGGATGGCTATGGGAAGAACTTTGCATTTATCCAAATTAATTTTGTAACCCGAAATTGTCGAGAAAGAGTCTAATACTGTATATAAATTGGTTAAGGATATGAGGGACTTTGTTATTGTTAGTAGAATATCGCCCGCGAACAAGGCAAGTTTGTATTCTGATTGTGCTATTTTGACTCCCGCTATATCTGGGTGTACTCTTATGCTCGCTGCCAGTGGCTCAATACAGTGCGCGAATAGCAGGGGAGACAGAGGGCACCCCTGTCTCGTGCCATTACGAATAGGGAAGGTATCAGAATTATAGCCCCCCGCAATCACCTGGGCCTGGGGAAAAGAGTACATTTCTCGGATTGCTGCCATAAAAGAACCGTTGAAGCCCATCCTCTGTAAAACCGACATCATGTATCTCCAGTCAATTCTATCGAACGCCTTCTCCGCATTCAGCGATAACAGCAGAGAAGGCGTCCGCTGTCTCTCTAAGTGATGAATGAGATTGGAGATTCTACGTATATTGTCTGGAGCTTCTCTTAATAAACCCCACTTGATCTGGGTGTATCAAACCGGGGAGAATTACTTTTAGTCGGTTTGCTAAGATCTTGGTTAAAAGCTTTAAGTCCTGGTTTATCAAAGATATTGGTCGGCAATTCTGGCATTTTTTATGGTCTCTTTCGGGTTTGGGGATCACCGCTATTTTCACCAGTAATAACTCTCCCTTCCATTATATAATTACAGAATTTGGTTAGATGTGGAATTAAGGTGCTACGAAACAGCTTGTAATATTCTCCCGGAAAAACTTAAGGGCCTGCCGCTTACTGGGCTTAAGGTCCTTCACTGCACTCAATACCTCCTGGCTAGTGACTGGAGAATTAAGGTTATCTATTTGTTCTTTGGTAAGTGATTTTAGTGGGCATTTTTTAAGAAACTTGTTAGCATGCTTATCTATTTCTGTGCTATGTATAACTTTCTGTCCGTCATATAGTTTGCTGTAAAATGTAGCAAACATGTCCACTATTGTCTGATGCTCTTCATCTCTCCCTAATTTTGTGGGCCATATATTTATCCGGCTTATTAGCATAAATGAAATAGTGTGCTTTCACTTTTTGGATTGCCCTCATTGCCCTCATTGCTTGGGAGTTTAGTATTTTGGCTAGTGTGGCCTTTTTAGTTTGAAGAGTCTGTAGTGTTGCCCCCCTCCTTGTCAATTTGTGTTGTCTCTCTAGTTTTTCTATCTCTTCATCTAGCTGTCCTATTTGTTTTCTGCGTTGTTGATTTAGTCTGGCTTTCTCTTGTATAAGTCGTCCTCTTATCACCACTTTATGTGCCGCCCAAGTGTTTATGGGGTTGGTTGTAGTATCCATATTTATCCGCCAGAACTCCACCAACGCCCGCGAGATACTATCAAACCTCTGTGGATTTTTCAGAAGAGTTGGATCAAATGTCCATGTCCTATTACGCTGAATATCTTCATCCCACCCAATTTTAATGATTAGATAGAGTGGTCTGACCACACACAGGTGTGTATAGAGGAACTCAGGAGCATCGAATGGAGAATCTGGCTAACATAAATATAATCCAACTGTTTGTAAGTTCTATGTGCTGCCGAATAAAACGTAGTGTCACTCGTCACCCCATATAGTGTGTGCCAGGTATCGATCAATGCGTGTGGTGCAAATGAGTCTTGTATCGATTTAAAATAGGATACTTTAAAGGGATATGAAACCCAAAAGATTTGTGTGATTCAGACAGAGCATACAAATTTAAAAAAGTTTCTAATTTACTTCTACTATCAATTTTTTTTTGTTCCCATGATATTCTGTGTTGAAGAGATACCTAGGTAGGCATCTGGAGCACTACATGACAGGAAATAGTGCTACCATCTAGTGCTCTTGCTAATGAAAAACATTCTTGCAAAACTGCTCCAAAAATGGGCCGGCTCCTAAGCTTACGTCCCTGCTTTTCAACAAAAGATACCAAAACAACAAAGAAAATGTGATAATAGGAGTAAATTAGAAAGTTGTTTAAAATAGCATGCTCTATCTGTTGAATCATGAGAAAAAAAATTGGGTTTCATATCCCGTTAAGAAAAAGGGTTTTCTTCTTTTTTTTTTTTGGGTATTAACAAAGTATATTGCAAAATTGTTATGTAAATTATTTTGGGGTTATGCAATTTAACCCTTTCACTGCTAAGCCATTTTCATAACCCAGTGTTGAGCCAATTTTGAGGTTTTTTTGCTATGTACTTTTAATCACTATTATAAGTCAAATTTCAGTAAGTGACTCACACAAATTATAGGCTCCAGTAGTTTCAAAATATATCATTATTATATTTATATTTTTTTTGCAGCAGCAACTGTAAAATAATGTATATTTTTTGTCAAGATTTTAGTAAATAATACTGAAAATGGCCAGGTCACCACTGCTGTTACTGTGATCCCTTTACTACATTGTCATCAAGGGTAGCCACATGTAAAATAGGGGCCCATACAGGCTTTTCGGGGTTATAATATAGATTATAGTGGCTCCTTTGTGCAGTACAGAAATAAAAGCACTTTTTTTCTTGCAAGGTGATCACCTGGCTATACAGACCCATTTCATATATATATCTTTTTAAGAGAGGTAGAAAATAAACAATCTTAGGCGTCTCTAGGCATAACAGATTTTTTATAGAGCATAAAATGTCACACTGTTTTCTTGATGCTTTCCAACAGGAAAAAAAACAGGATCCCCCCCATCCAGCTCACTTAGCTACCTGTCAATTTGCGGCCTCGCCTCCTCTGTGATGTCATCATACACGTTTGTGGTGACAGGCATCAGTAGCTCTGGGAGTTCTGTCCACTATGCCACCAATGATCAGGCCTTACTGATCTGGTGCTGGGTTGTGATGCGCTCGCAGTTTACATGACAACCCATTCTCGTCATGCGCAGGCAAGAGGCTAAAGCAATATTAAGCACCAAATTTAATTACCTATAAAATGGTTACATTTAAAAAAATTAAAAAAACACAGCACAGTGTACATTCCTTATTTATAATGATTTTTTCCTGTAATTTACCTTAGCAACTTGTTCTCTTCTTCATAGAGACTGGAGTATATCTCATACTACAGTATATTGTCCTTTTAAGCTTCTCTGTTTAAAGGGTAAAACTACAAAGGCATTACTTAGAGAAGTTCACAAATTAATTCATGGCTATACTCTTACAGGCCAAATGACAGGACATCAGGTTTATATATTTAAGAAGTTTTCAAGGTTTGTATCCCTTGACTGCTCTGGATTTGAAAAACCCTGTACATTTTGTAAACAAAATTACAATTTATGTTTAAAATGATAAAAATAATAATGTCCATTAAATCTCTTGTCTATATAAAAATAAATTTCAAAGGATGATGATTAGGACCCTAAATTAAAGGGGCATTTAATTTATTTTTTTCCGCAATGCACTGACTGCATTACACACTGAGATTTAAAATCATTATCTACAGTATTTTTAAAAGTCCTAAATTATGCAGTATTTTAATATCTCCTTTGGTGCTTGATAATCTGCTATGCCTTCTACTCCTTGAAGATGCCGTATTGCCAACTTCTGGAACTGTATCTAATTTTCTAGAGCATTGGTTTTCAGAGTCTTAGGTGGTGAAACTCCACTGTGACCAAAGATGCAAGATAGCAACAGATGTTATTTTATTTTTTCTCTTTAAAGTTAATTGTAATATTTATTTTTTAAGTTTTACATTTTGGGGGATTTATGGCAGATGCACACACTACTCTCAAGAGCTGATTCTGCTTGATTTAACGGTAGCCTCATTAACGTATCAGTTTGCACTTACTCGTGTGTTAAACGCAAGTACTACTCTCAAGAGCTGATTCTGCTTGATTTAACGGTAGCCTCATTAACGTATCAGTTTGCACTTACTCTTGTGTTAAACGCAAGTACTACTCTCAAGAGCTGATTCTGCTTGATTTAACGGTAGCCTCATTAACGTATCAGTTTGCACTTACTCTTGTGTTAAACGCAAGTACTACTCTCAAGAGCTGATTCTGCTTGATTTAACGGTAGCCTCACTAACGTATCAGTTTGCACTTACTCTTGTGTTAAACGCAAGTACTACTCTCAAGAGCTGATTCTGCTTGATTTAACGGTAGCCTCATTAACGTATCAGTTTGCACTTACTCTTGTGTTAAACGCAAGTACTACTCTCAAGAGCTGATTCTGCTTGATTTAACGGTAGCCTCATTAACGTATCAGTTTGCACTTACTCTTGTGTTAAACGCAAGTACTACTCTCAAGAGCTGATTCTGCTTGATTTAACGGTAGCCTCATTAACGTATCAGTTTGTACTTTCTCTTGTGTTAAACGCAAGTTAGTGACCCAGACAACAAACTCAAGAAAGGCTCCTAGTGATTTCGGCCACAGTACCTTTCATCTGCCTTATTCCAAAAAGAAATGTCGCTAAAGGTTTTGCCTCTGTCAGCTGCTGCTTGCAGCACAGTGCTTGTGGTTTCCTTATAGTGCCATCACTGCTCCCCTGGGGTAGCACATTTCATAGTTGCTGATCTACAGGGTACTCACTGCTCTGCTTCATCACTGCTTACCCTGTTTGTGATGATCTGTAGGCTGGAAAGCAGAGTAGAAGTGTGCTTGCTCATCTCTATTTACAGACTGGTGCTACATATAAGGCATCTGATTGGCTTGTCTCAGGAGCAGCTTATCAAGCACCTGAGAGATGTAAAAATATTCTTTAGAACTGAAAACACTGCAGGTGTGATAGTGATCTGTAATGCATGCATGTGGTGTGTCATATCCAACTTTATTTAATAGAGGTAATGTTCATCAGACCAAGCTTCAATAGGTTTGAAATAAACTGAAAACAAAATACAAACTCTGCATTGACTGTCTACTCAGCCCTCTTTCAGTTATTTATTTATTTTTTTAAACTTTATTTCTGACATTTTTCTTAGAGGAACTTGAACAACATCACATATCATTATACGATTACAATCATCATAAAGCATGTTATAGGTAGTAAAAAGATATACAGAGGGCGACTCCTAGTGTGGAATTAGTAAGCAGAGTGTGAACCCACCAGCTTAACCCTTCAGAGATATACTCACAAAGTATAGAGCACACTGTAGTGCTAATGAAGCAAGCTGGGTATATTAAAAGTGGCCCAGCGCACATACCACTCTGGTGAAAGATGGTCCAATGTATTCAAAATGTTCAGATAAAAAATCCAGGAGACTCCAGATATATATAAAAAACACTTTATATAAAGATATAACAGTGTACAATAAAAATCAGTAGAATTCGCTACGCGTTTCTCAGAGCTACCACTCTGTTTCCTCAGGCAAGTTATACTGATCTAGAACTGAAGTCTCCTATTTATACATCCTCAAATAAATTAAAACATTGGTCACACCCAATCTACCAATTACTTATGCAAATGTTGCTATGGTGACCTTCACAATACAAACTGACTTTTCTTGATACCAGTATGTGAATATATAACCCATTGTATGCATGTACTTTAACATATACAGCTAGTATCAAAACAAGTATGTGGCAGATATTACAATATATCTCATAAACATTTCAGAAGAAAACATATATAGTTTGCACACTAGTGTTTCAGCAAAAAAACAAATACAGCACTCATATAGTCGGTTCATTAGATTTTCAGCAATCTCTCTTTATGAAAATGAATGCACTATTTATTTATATTCTATATGGTTAATAACTTCTTTATTTCCTGAGGATTTCTTTCCTCCCCTTTGTTCATAATAGAAAGTCTAATTTATTTATTAATTAAAAGTATCAGCTCGTTTGTTTGTATCATATATAAAGCTGTCAGCTTGTGGGTGTGTGTCATTAGCCTATCTCACAATCCCATATGTGTGGGTAATGGCTGGTGGGCGTGTATCATTTATCGCCGGTCTTTAAATACAATTCCTCAACTTTCTTCCTAATGTATTCTTACCCCTTTTGACATGATCTCCTACAATAAACTGTTTAAATGTTATCTGAATTGTTGTATTGTGCATATCGTAAGCTGATTTTATGAAGGGCTATGTCTATTTGTTTAAAGCTCCCTCTCTGATTTCACAATGTCCAATGTGTAGGTGATAATCCGTGGGCGTGTAGCATAAACCTATTATAAAAACATATGTGACTAGAGTGATAATATATAAATAATATAACTATAATAATATTATGTGTATGACCATGAATATATCAATTCCTATGTGACTCCTATGATTATATGTGTATAGTGTGACAATGTTAAGTGTTTATAATTAATATAATAAATTCTCTATGTGTATGAATATAGACAAAGTGTATGTTTATAGTATTCTAAATATGCATATCTCCATTAATGTGATTAAATGTGTTTTATAGTGATATGATGCTTGAATGATTGTAAGATGGATAGTAAATACTGAATATATTTTCAAGATGAAACATTACTGGTATATTAAGATATTTACTGGGTGGTGACCTAAGGTGATCTATACTTACATTCCTTCTGAATAATATATATCAATATCAATGAGGATATGATCCATTATATACACATTAATATTAAGTACACTACTAATGTGAGAGAACAGATATAAAGCTTGTATAACAGAACCCTTAAATTAAAAGATAGAATGTACTGAATGTTTGTACTCGATTGATCTAAAAGGCTGCTGTATCAATTACTTCATTGAGGCCTTCTGGATGTAAAGATGAAAATCTATAGATCCAGAAGGTCTCCCTTTGACGAAGTTTAATCATTCTATTTTGGGAATTACTAGCAGTCACTACCTCAAGTGGGGTTATCTTCATAAGGCATTTGTTAGTGCCATGTGATGCTCTATGAACAGAGTTGAGATGGTATATGTATCATTTATTTTTTCACATTTGGGCGTTAGAAAACACACGCCTACAAGCTGTGACTCACACACATAGTGATGCGTGATTGGTTCACGCTACACGCCCACGAACCACCCCCCACACATTTGACATTGTAAAATCAGAGAGAGAGCCTAAACAAATAGACAATAGTTTATTTATCTATTTTTTTTAACGATAGAAAACACACGCCTATAAGCTGTGATTCACACACATAGTGATGCGCGATTGGTTTATGCTACACGCCCACGGATTATCACCTACACATTGGACATTGTGAAATCAGAGAGGGAGCTTTAAACAAATAGACATAGCCCTTCATAAAATCAGCTTACGATATGCACAATACAACAATTCAGATAACATTTAAACAGTTTATTGTAGGAGATCATGTCAAAAGGGGTAAGAATACATTAGGAAGAAAGTTGAGGAATTGTATTTAAAGACCGGCGATAAATGATACACGCCCACCAGCCATTACCCACACATATGGGATTGTGAGATAGGCTAATGACACACACCCACAAGCTGACAGCTTTATATATGATACAAACAAACGAGCTGATACTTTTAATTAATAAATAAATTAGACTTTCTATTATGAACAAATGGGAGGAAAGAAATCCTCAGGAAATAAAGAAGTTATTAACCATATAGAATATAAATAAATAGTGCATTCATTTTCATAAAGAGAGATTGCTGAAAATCTAATGAACCGACTATATGAGTGCTGTATTTGTTTTTTTGCTGAAACACTAGTGTGCAAACTATATATGTTTTCTTCTGAAATGTTTATGAGATATATTGTAATATCTGCCACATACTTGTTTTGATACTAGCTGTATATGTTAAAGTACATGCATACAATGGGTTATATATTCACATACTGGTATCAAGAAAAGTCAGTTTGTATTGTGAAGGTCACCATAGCAACATTTGCATAAGTAATTGGTAGATTGGGTGTGACCAATGTTTTAATTTATTTGAGGATGTATAAATAGGAGACTTCAGTTCTAGATCAGTATAACTTGCCTGAGGAAACAGAGTGGTAGCTCTGAGAAACGCGTAGCGAATTCTACTGATTTTTATTGTACACTGTTATATCTTTATATAAAGTGTTTTTTATATATATCTGGAGTCTCCTGGATTTTTTATCTGAACATTTTGAATACATTGGACCATCTTTCACCAGAGTGGTATGTGCGCTGGGCCACTTTTAATATACCCAGCTTGCTTCATTAGCACTACAGTGTGCTCTATACTTTGTGAGTATATCTCTGAAGGGTTAAGCTGGTGGGTTCACACTCTGCTTACTAATTCCACACTAGGAGTCGCCCTCTGTATATCTTTTTACTTTTCAGATAATTTTGGAAATCTACTAAGAGGAGCTGCCCTAGCATTCTAATGTACAGTCAACTGGGACACTGATAAGTTTCCAGACTGCTTATCTAGGCATTATCTTTGCCTTCACTACATGTGAGTACAAAATCTATATCTCATTCTATTTATCCTTATATATACTGGCTACACTAGGAGGCGCCCTTTCTTTTTTTGTTTCATGTTATAGGTAGTGGTATATAGTCCCAACAATGTAGCTGAATCTATTCTGAGTCCAAAAGTCCATTCTTGGGCCATGTGAAGCAGCCAAGCCTCATATATAACTAAAACTTTTAAATAAACAACAAATGAACAAAACAATAACAAATAACGGCAACTGACACCAGTAGCCTCTTTCAGTTATTTATATATATAAAAATAACCTTGGTGCCCAGGCCAGGGTCACATATTTAAATGAATGGCCCACGATCAGAAAGATGTTTTTGACAACTTCATAGTTTGTAAAATTGCTGCTGTTTTTGGTAATATTTATGCCTTGGCTGCCAGAGAGATGCAAATGTGAAGAATTCATCTCTGACAGCCTAGGAATTTACAGAATTTTCCCTTATACAGGGAGTGCAGAATTATTAGGCAAGTTGTATTTTTGAGGATTAATTTTATTATTGAACAACAACCATGTTCTCAATAAACCCAAAAAACATTAATATCAAAGCTGAATAGTTTTGGAAGTAGTTTTTAGTTTGTTTTTAGTTATAGCTATTTTAGGGGGATATCTGTGTGTGCAGGTGACTATTACTGTGCATAATTATTAGGCAACTTAACAAAAAACAAATATATACCCATTTCAATTATTTATTTTTACCAGTGAAACCAATATAACATCTCAACATTCACAAATATACATTTCTGACATTCAAAAACAAAACAAAAACAAATCAGTGACCAATATAGCCACCTTTCTTTGCAAGGACACTCAAAAGCCTGCCATCCATGGATTCTGTCAGTGTTTTGATCTGTTCACCATCAACATTGCGTGCAGCAGCAACCACAGCCTCCCAGACACTGTTCAGAGAGGTGTACTGTTTTCCCTCCTTGTAAATCTCACATTTGATGATGGACCACAGGTTCTCAATGGGGTTCAGATCAGGTGAACAAGGAGGCCATGTCATTAGATTTTCTTCTTTTATACCCTTTCTTGACAGCCACGCTGTGGAGTACTTGGACGCGTGTGATGGAGCATTGTCCTGCATGAAAATCATGTTTTTCTTGAAGGATGCAGACTTCTTCCTGTACCACTGCTTGAAGAAGGTGTCTTCCAGAAACTGGCAGTAGGACTGGGAGTTGAGCTTGACTCCATCCTCCATCCTGGTTTGGGCTGGATGATACCAGCCCAAACCAGTACTCCACCTCCACCTTGCTGGCGTCTGAGTCGGACTGGAGCTCTCTGCCCTTTACCAATCCAGCCACGGGCCCATCCATCTGGCCCATCAAGACTCACTCTCATTTCATTAGTCCATAAAACCTTAGAAAAATCAGTCTTAAGATATTTCTTGGCCCAGTCTTGACGTTTCAGCTTGTGTGTCTTGTTCAGTGGTGGTCGTCTTTCAGCCTTTCTTACCTTGGCCATGTCTCTGAGTATTGCACACCTTGTGTTTTTGGGCACTCCAGTGATGTTGCAGCTCTGAAATATGGCCAAACTGGTGGCAAGTGGCATCTTGGCAGCTGCACGCTTGACTTTTCTCAGTTCATGGGCAGTTATTTTGCGCCTTGATTTTTCCACACGCTTCTTGCGACCCTGTTGACTATTTTGAATGAAACGCTTGATTGTTCGATGATCACGCTTCAGAAGCTTTGCAATTTTAAGAGTGCTGCATCCCTCTGCAAGATATCTCACTATTTTTTATTTTTCTGAGCCTGTCCAGTCCTTCTTTTGACCCATTTTGCCAAAGGAAAGGAAGTTGCCTAATAATTATGCACACCTGATATAGGGTGTTGATGTCATTAGACCACACCCCTTCTCATTACAGAGTTGCACATCACCTAATATGCTTAATTGGTAGTAGGCTTTCGAGCCTATACAGCTTGGAGTAAGACAACATGCATAAAGAGGATGATGTGGTCAAAATACTCATTTGCCTAATAATTCTGCACTCCCTGTAGTTCAAACCCTTGATGTCATTTGCCCTGACAGGGCTTTATTAAAAAACTATGTTGAAAAATGAGACGTTTACAGTGGGTCTTTATTTCTATCAGCATTTTAAAGACAACATTATGAATCATTTATATTAGTAAATTAGTAAATTGAATCCTGTACACTCCACAGCTCTGACTTCTCAGCTTATCTGTTAATATCTTACTGCTTTCCAATCTGCCTTTTATAAAAAAAAAACTGTGTATAATTCAGGTGTTTATTGCTATTGTTAAAGAGACACTAAACCCAATTTTTTTCTTTTGTGATTCAGGTGCAATTTTAAGCAACTTTCTAATTTATTCCTATTACCAAATGTTCTTCATTCTTTTGGTATCTTTATTTGAAAAGCAAGAATGTAAGTTTAGATGCTGGCCCATTTTTGGTAAACAACCTGAGTTGTTGTTGCTGATTGGTGGTTACATTCATCCATCAATAAACAAGTGCTGTCCAGGGTACTGGACTTTCTTTTTCAAACAAAGATAGCAAGAGAACGAAGAGAAATTGATAATTGGAGTAAATTAGAAAGTTGCTTAAAATTGCATGCTCTATCTGAATCATGAAAATTGGGTTCAGTATTCCTTTAAGTGTATATCATATTTTTGCTATCACGTGAGGCCTTATGACCTCTATATATAATGTTTTCACTATGACTGTTATTTTCACACAGTTTTAGCTACCAGCTTGTAAAGAAACAGCTGTAGTAGAAATCCAACAACACATTCCTCAACATTTTAATGTAAGATCTCAATATTGAAGCAGATCTATATAAACAAGGGTGAAAGGAATTTTTAAATAAAAAAAAAACTGGATATATAAGCTGCTATTCCTATTGAATCAATCTCATGTTCTATTCCGAGAGCCATATTTTCTCCTCAGGCTTTCAGAATATGAACAGTGTATTTTAAGGGTGCATGTAAAATCAAAGACTGTTTGTATTTAAGCCAATAACTCCTAAACTGCTAAACAAATCAATGATACATATCACCCTAATCTGGCGACTGCCAGTTAGCCTCAGATTAGGGTGATATGTATCATTGATTTGTTTAGTCATCATATTTCTTCAAACAGAGGTTTGGAATTTCAAAATGATTTTTCCTTAAACTGAATCTCCTCAGGAAAATGGAGCTGCAGGTTTACAAGCCTAGTACAATTCACAATAATGGCAATTTCTATGGGGTTAGAAAAAGAAAAAGTTAAGAGTACTGGCACTAGTTTAGTGTATATAGGAATATATGGAACTAGTTATTGTTCCGGTGCTTACCCACCTGAAATGTAACAGTAGGGAGAAAAAGAGGTAAGAGAACCTCCAGAAAGTAGGTGGTTTTAGCTAGCACTCATTCCTATCTAGTATAGTTAAAAAATAACCTTTATTTAGTATAATTAATACCGGCCTAAATACCTGGTGTACCATTTAAAACTAAGTCACATAAGTCCCCCTGTTTCCTGGCCGATAGCAGCTCCCTCGGCTTCAGGTGACAGTGACACTGACATTACTTACACAGGGATTATACTAGTAGTAATACCCCGGATGTTTGGCAACATGTTTGAACAATGACAACTAGAGAGTTTGCTTGCTCTATTAAGCAGCGGTGTTCCGGTATAGTGTTACTTTCCCCCGGAGAATTGTTTATCCGATTGGACAATGCCAAATAGGGGTATGCCTGTGTGGACCAATGAAAGTGGCTATTTGGCATGCGCGTGTGTGTGTGTGTATCTTAATAACAGAGTCCTATGTGGACTCATACTTATATATGAATCGCAAGCACTACAATGATGATATATAGCGAAAAACCTTAATTGAATGTAGTTTGAGACAAATATAATATATCGGATGTATTAGCGATTTTTCTGACATATGCACATTTGTTTACGCCTTTTTGCCTATGCACGTCACAATACTGAGAAACACCAGGATTGGATAATAGGTAGGAGTATCCTCACAGCCGAATTTGATTGGCTGATAGGTTTATACTTTGTGCTATATAAAGGGGTGGCACCCGGGCCTCGGTTTGTCTATAGAATTAAGAAAGGCTGATAGTACAGCCGAAACTAGTTTGCTGCTTAAGATATCGTGCACTTTTTTGCATGTTGGTAATTGTTGTTGCTTTTAAATTAGAGTCCATTTGTCCCTGTCACCTGAAGCCGAGGGAGCTGCTATCGGCCAGGAAACAGGGGGACTTATGTGACTTAGTTTTAAATGGTACACCAGGTATTTAGGCCGGTATTAATTATACTAAATAAAGGTTATTTTTTAACTATAATTTCTATGGGGTGTCAGGATCCCTTGAAATATATAAGGAATGATAATCTTAGACTAACTTGGTATTATGTAGGAGAGGGGAAAGTTAATATAACGTGGTGTAACTAAAGGGTCTTACTGGAGAGGGTCACTGGCTTTCTAGGAGGCCCTCATCCAGCATCTTTGTTGGTCACACAATTCCTTGCAGTTTATATACAAGAAAAGTCAGAGAAGAGTATTAGTCTCAGGTGAAATTATAAAAGACAAATTATAATGTCATAATGAAGGCAGCAATGGGTCAGACTGGCAACAGCTGTTAGAATGTTAGAATTCCCTTTTACTGGGCCTCACAATTTGCTGTCAATTAAGCCATTTACCCCACCCTTTCATTCTAATTGGCTTATTCTCTGCAAACCTGACATTGTTGAAAGTCGTTGTCCTGTGGAAAGTTGTACTCTTGCCAATCAGGCAGACTTTTCTCCCTTCTCATGTGCTCATTGGTTATACCTTAGTTGTTAGCCACTATTGGGATGTTTAGAACTTGAATTTTGTAATACACCTGCTCGAAAAATTAGGCTGATATAAGCATGATGGAGACTGCTGCCCACAACTAACATGATGTAAACACATTCACATATTTAACGCAATACATTCTTAGATAAAAGCTCAACTATGAAGGCAATGTATATATTTAGAAATACACATTATATATATATATATATATATATATATACACTCACCGGCCACTTTATTAGGTACACCATGTTAGTACCAGGATGGACCCCCTTTTGCCTTCAGAACTGCCTTAATTCTTTGTGGCATAGATTCAACAAGGTGTTGGAAACATTCCTCAGAGATTTTGGTCCATATTCACATGATAGCATTATGCAGTTGCTGCAGATTTGTCGGCTGCACATCCATGATGCAAATCTCCTGTTCCACCACATCATAAAGGATTGAGTTCTGGTGACTGTGGAGGCCATTGGAGTACAGTGAACTCATTGTCATGTTGAAGAAACCAGTTTGAGACGATTTGAGCTTTGTAACATGGTGCATTATCCTGCTGGAATTAGCCATCAGAAGATGGGTACACTGTAGTCATAAAGGGATAGACATGGTCAGCAACAATACTCAGGTAGGCCGTGGCATTTAAACGATGCTCAATTGGTACTAAGGGGCCCAAAGTGTGCCAAGAAAATATCCCCCACACCATTACACCACCAACACCAGCCTGAACCGTTGATACAAGGCAGGATGGATCCATGCTTTCATGTTGTTTACGCCAAATTATGACCCTACCATCTGAATGTTGCAGCTGAAATCGAGACTCATCAGACCAGGCAACGTTTTTTACAATCTTCTATTGTCCAATTTTGGTGAGCCTGTGCGTATTGTAGCCTGTTCTTAGCTGACAGGAGTGGCACCCGGTGTGGTCTTCTGCTGCTGTAGCCCATCTGCTTCAAGGTTCAATGTGTTGTACGTTCAGAGATGGTATTCTGCATACCTTGGTTGTAAAGAGTAGTTATTTGAGTTACTGTTGCCTTTCTATCATCTCGAACCAGTCTGCCCATTCTCCTCTGACCTCTGACATCAACAAGGCATTGTCGTCCACACAACTGCTGCTCACTAGATATTTTCTCTTTTTTTTGGACCATTCTCTGTAAACCCTAGAGATAATTTCTGTAAACCCTAGTGATGGTTGTGCGTGAAAATCCCAATAGATCAGCAGTTTTTTAAATACTCAGACCAGCCCATCTGGCACCAACAACCATGCCACGTTCAAAGTCACTTAAATCCCCTTTCATCCCCATTCTGATGCTCCATTATGAAATGGATAAAAAAATCTGCATGGTATAAAGTTCTTTTTTTTTTTTTTTTGGCCAAGTTCTTTTGGATTATAATGCCTTATTTTCAAGGGAGAAAGCATATTTATGGCATGCCATTTTCCAGCTGTGCTCCATCTACTGGAAATGGCTGGCTATTGCAGAACATCTGCTCACTGCTCCCTATTGAGAAACCCTGCAGCTTTAAAGGCACTTATTGTTTTTTAGCCTCTGGTTCAGCTCTCCCAACTTTAATCCTGCTTTCTTCTGAATTAAGACTTGGCAAAATGTCACTTCACATTTTTTTTGCTAATCAGATTCTCAGTAAATAAATTAAGCCTTTTGTAGGTCATTAGTAGGCATGTGCTATGTAACATGCTTTAGTTAAAGGTATAGTTTATGTTAGATTTACCATTTTAATCATTTAAAATTATTTGGCCTTGTGGCACTAGGGAGATTATTTATAGGTATGTTTCCAAGGCACACATGAGTTAACTCTGAGCACAGAGACGGCCAAGGATACAAACCATCCCTTAAGGGAAAATAATTAATATCATGTGGGGAATTGTTGCTCTATGTTAACTCAATAACTCAAATTGTGTGGTTATCTTCTCAATATGAGATCAGAAAGCTTATTAACGTGCATCTAATTATTGGTGTAATTAATATATAGAAGTCTCATCAATTTGCACCAAGGCATGAATTAAACAGCTGCTGGTCTTCCATTTATCTACTCTTTCTCTTTCTTTGACTTCGTTTTCAAAACCATGATTGCTTTTCAAGCTCAGTTTATTTCCATAACTCCTGACTTCTCAGCTGATATTGAAAGAATAAACACAAGAAGATGAAAGTACATACAAGCTTAGGCTCTTAGGCTGTTAAACAGTGACAAACCTAACCACATAGTCAACAAATAAAACCTGATGTTGTAACCCCTCCCCCAAAAAACAACAACAATCAAAATAACTTAGAATCCCCCCCCCCCATAAAATGTAATAACATTATTGTCCTCCAATATAACTGCTTTCTGGGACAAGGAAATGGCTGACATTATAGGTCATTTTGTTTTCTTATCTAGTGTTCTAATAAACATAGTTTATTTTGAGAACAAATTATTCTCCACTCCTTAGAGTACAATACTTTTCACTAGTAGACTTTAGCCTTCAGTAAACAAAAGATAAAATAAATAACATTCTCATCATAGATTGCTACAATTTAAAGCTAGTAGAGTGTAAGGCAATAACATGCTCTGATTTGTAGGAGTGTGTTATTTAAATGTGCGTTACTAACTACTGGGTTCATCACAATCTATCTTTTACTAATTATCAGCTTGTTAATTACTGCAGATCAGACATTTTCAATGTGCCCAATCACAAACAGTCCTTTTTATTGTTTATTGAATACACTTCCTCATTTTCAGTTTTCTGAAAAATGGCTTATCATGTGCCAGTCCACTTGACAGATCACAATCCAATTTTTTTATAATTAAAGGGACACTCAGGTTAAATTAAACTTTCATGTTTCAGATAGAGCTTGCAATTTTAAACAACTTTCCAATTTACTTCCATTAACAAAATGTGCACAGTTTTTTTAAATGTATACTTTTTTGAGTTAGCAGCACCTACTGAGCATGTGCAAGAATTCACAGAATATACGTATATGCATTTGTGATTGGCTGATGGTGGTCACATGGTACAGGGGAAGTGGAAATAAACCCAGGAGAACATGTTTCCAATGATTAACGAGAACCCCAACATTTCTTTTTAGAATTTAACAATGGTTTTGTGTATGGACAAAACACACTGAAATGATGCCCCCACCATATTGGATGAGTTCATTAAGCAACGTAGATAAAAACCCTAACTGCTCGATCACTTCAAATTCATTCAGCACTTTGACAGTAACAGACATTAGCAAAATTAATAACGCAACAATTACACATGCTATCTATACTAATAATGCACCTGTTCAAATCTCTTAAAGGGATAGAAAGGTAAAAAATGAAACATGCATGGATGCATTTCAATTTGAAATATAAATATTTTTGCAATATGTTTTCATCAGCAAAAATGCTTCTAGTAAAAATGATTACTGCTTTTCTGCGGCATACGCACTTATCCTGTGAGGCCCATGCACTAGTATTTAAACACGTCTGCTACGAGAGTCAGCGGTGGTGTGTATTGCTTCTGAAGACATCATTTGTATCATACAATCCACTGTTGACTCTCTGAGAAGGTGAGGTGTTTAAATACTGATGCATGGGCCCTCACAGGATATGTACATATGCCACAGAAAAACAGTAATGACTTTTACTACAAACATTTTTTTTGCTAATAAACGTATATTGCAAAATGCTTCCATTTAAAACTGAAATGTCCACAAACATATTTGTTTTTTGACCTTTCTTCTATCTATGTTTTTGGAGCACAACAAGTAATTACGCACGTTACCTTTTACTACACACTATTAAAAGAGATTAATCAATATATAGGTTCTTCAACCTGTGATTTAATCAATAAACCCATCAAACCGACATTTTGTTTGTTGTTTATTCTGACTATTTAGTTTTTGGGCTTTAAAATCACAATTTTGTGCTTTAGGGGTATTAATGACAGATATATATTGTAATTGTGCTCACATGAAAAACACACAGAGAAAATTGGCCAACATTCAGAAACTATCTGCATAAACAAGCTCAATATTGGGATCAATCCCAATTGTTTAACTCAACACAAGGATTAATTAAAGTAAAATTTTAACGCGGGCTGTTAAAAAGTAAAAAGTTAGCGCAAGAGTGACACCCAATGTGCGCTAACCTTAGGTCTTTGGATATTGTGACAGTGTTAACTTCTTCTCCTCATATACTTCAATGGAGCGTGCTTAAAAAAACAAACACTTTATCACTCGCATGATAACCCGACACCGCGTTAGACCAACTGCGATTAACCCAAAGGTAGTTGGAATATTTAGCATTCCAATGTTCTTCTTATAGTAGAAAATTTTATTTTTACTATCTATTTATCGCTCTCTCTCTCTCTCTCTCTCTATATATATATATATATATATATATATATATATATATATATATATATATATATATCTATATATACATATACTGTACTGTATATATGTATGTATGCGTGTGTATATATAGATATATATATATATATATATACATATATATATCACTTTCCAGTCAAACACATATACATTTTTAACCCATATCATAATTTTTTCTAAAATATTAATATGAATATTTGTTATCAGAATCTATATATATATATATATATATATATATATGTGTGTGTGTGTAACAATTTATTTTAATGTACTTATGTTGTGCTCGGTGCAAGTTTTTTTTTTAACCCTTACACTTTATGCTAGGTCTTTAATTGCGCTAACCCAGCGAGTGCAGATTTTGGTTGCGCTCAAGCGCACCCGTTTACTTTCAGCTTGTAATACGTACGCAAGTCAGCATGCTCGCGATATTGCTTATCACAACCCGGACTAACTTTACCGCACCACTTGTAATCTAGCCCAAAGTTAGCAAGAACCATTTGTATAATAATACAATTCTCCAAGAATTTAGAGCACTTTATTATTGCTCTATAATGTCCATATAAAACAAACATATTAAAGGGATAGGAAAGTGAAAATTAAACATTTAGGATTCAGACAGAGTATGTTATTTTAAACAACTTTCCAATTTACTTCTATTATCCTTAATTTTGTGGTATTCTTTTTTGAAAAGCATACCTAGGTAGGGTCTGGAGCAGCAATGCAAAACTGTTAATTAGTTGCTGATTGGTGGCTGCAGATATAAGCCTCTTGCCATTTGCTCATCAGATGTTTTCAGTTAACTCCTATTAGTGCATTGCTGCTCCTTTAATAAGATACCAAGAGAAATAAGTGAATTTGATAATATAAAGTAAATTGGAAAGTTGTTTAAAATGTTATACTCTATCTGAATGTTGAAAGAAAAAAATTGTCTTTCATGTCCCTTTAATTCAGCTAAAAAATAATATATTTTTGTTTTTACTTCAATTGTCAAATGTCCCCTGCAATTTGTCCTGAGTGCTATATGATTTGTTAATAGTCTTGTATACAGCCAGCATCTGTTATTATATTCTGCATTCTTTTAATGTACAAGAAAGCTACATAGTGAAACTGAAAACCTAGCTCTCATCAAACACAAGACACACTATTTTGTGTAAGTGGAATATCATTGGAAAGCTGAAGGTGACAACTTATTCACTAAGAAATGGCTTTAGTGATCCCCATTCAGTATGCTGTCTAACACTTAAGAAAACTCAGCACCTACAGTGACTAATCAAATCTGCTCCCGCTGCCAGTTATAAGCAGAGTAGTGACTTGTTCCAAGCTGCAAATGTGTGTTTTGATAAGAAGTCAGAAGTTAATCTTTGATGTGAACTTTAAGTTGCTACTGAGCTGCTTACTGCCAAATATCTAGAAGCAGAATTAAAGGAGTTAAAAGGGTTAAGTATGTAATTAACCTCTTTACTGGCTTACAATCAATTTAAGCCATTTTTACAGTCAATATCTACAGATGCTACTTTTACGTCACACAGAAAAAAAGATACTTATTTATAGATTTGTATCTGTATGAAATAAAAACTTCCCCCTCTTTGTGTAAACAGAGCCGGATTATTGGTGATATTATTTTAGATGGAGTATAATTCATCAGTTGTATGAAGATGCGCTTTAATTTACTTTTTAATGTAGCACTGAAATTTGAATACCTCATGCTCTGCACTCACACTTCAAAAGTAACTTGTTTTTGTGAGCCAACAGTTTGAACTGTTTGTTCTTCAATCAGCGCTCTAGCTATATGGAACTCAAACATTTTTTGTGTGTGTGTGGCTAGAGCTCTAATTGGAGAACAATTCAAACCATTAGCTCACAAAAAAAAAACTTTTGGAGTGGGCAGCCGAGTGTGGGGTATTTGAGTTTCAGCGCTACATTAAAAGTAAGTTATAGCGTATTATAGCGCATCTTCATTACAACTGATTAATTAAATTCCATTCAAAATATCACTAACATACCGGATCTGTTTATACAAAGGGGAACGTTTACCATCATTTTAAAAATGTCTGCCAGTAAATCTTGTGTTTCATACTTTGGAGTTTGCCTACTAAACCCTCAGAAAACATGAGACATGAAATTCATATTTATAATGCACAGTTGTGCCAGGAACCTTTTTGCAATGTGCAATTATTTTGCATGCCTGAGAGACAAATACACATTTATGTATGGCTGTACTGACAGCTTGTCACATGTACATTCAATTGTATCATTCTAGCTGTGACACCTTTTAAAGATGACATCCAGACCCAGAGGGTGAGAGCAGTATCAGCAGAAAATGACACTCAGTAGCTGACAGAGGGGTCACAACATTGGTGTAATTTTTTTCAAGCTCTATATGTAAATGCCCATTGGAAATTATTCTTCATGATATCATGCACCTTGCTACATTCACTGATGGCCATAGCAGCTTCCTCTCTCTCTAGTGCAGGCTGTCTAGCCCTTTATAGTTTAAAGGGCCATTTTGTCAAAAAATGACATGCTTTAATATGTTAGAGCATGTCATTTTAAGACTATTGACCCCTAGACTACTTTGTGTTTAACCCCTGTAAAGGGATTAAACACACAGTAGACATACCGCTCAGAACTTGCAGAACACTGCTGGTCCCGAGTGGAAAACGCTGGTGATCCAATCAGCAGAGCTAGTCACATGACACAGTTGTTGAACTAGTGCTACTGATTGGATTGGTGGCATTTTCCTCTCGGGATTATCAGAGCTCTGAGAGTCCTTAGCGGTATTTAAACACACAGTAGTCTAGGGTCAAATGTCCGAAAATGACATGCTGTAATGGATTAGAGCAAGTTTTTTTCAAACAATGGGTCAGGACTTATTAATGAGTCGCAACACCATGTTTATTGGGTCACAACTTGTGTGTGTGTTGTAGGAGAGTGTGTGTGGTGTGTGTTGTATAAGAGTGTGCATGTCATATGAGAGTTTGTGGTGTATTAGAGTGTTTGTGGTGTGTGTTGAATGAGAGTGTGCGGTGTACGTGTGTTGTACGAGATTGTGTGTGGTGTCTGTGTGATGTATGAGAGCGTGTGTTATGTGTGGTATGAGAGTGTGTGGTGTGTGTTATATTAGAGTGTTTGTGGTGTGTGTTGAATGAGAGTGTGTGGTGTGCATGTGTTATGAGTGTACGTGTGTTGTATGAGATTGTGTGTGTGATGTATGAGAACATGTGTTATGTGTGGTATGAGAGTGTGTGTGTAGTGTGTGTGTTGAATGAAAGTGTGTTATTACCAAAATTGAAGCTATCTTGTAAATTACTTCAGATATTTTCAGACCAAGCATAAAAATAGGGTCACAAAAGTATGTGGTACCATGGCACTGGGTTTGGAAAATAATGTTTGAAGAACCCTGGATTAGAGCATATCATTTTTTTGACTGTTATGGCCCTTTAATGTTATTTTAAATAGGTTTTATTTATTTTTTTCATTACTTCCTATCACTATCTGCCTTTAAGAAATATTGCACAGATCTGTATTTAAACAGATGTTTCAGTGACACAAACTCAAGACTATTTTACACTTTACCACATTTGAATAATTTAACCTTCTTGCAACATAACACTTTCTTTCATTTCTCTACTAGATTGTCACCCTATAACTTCACGGCTCAATTTTTTTATTTTCTCATCCCACCCCCTCTTTTTGAAAATGCTTTTCTATCTAATTCCTTGATGTGCTTGAAAGTTTCCATCGTATCTTCTTTTCACAGTTTGAGATAAGGCAGATGCAGTATTTCCGTCTGCAGGGATGCATTACTAACTCATATCTTTCATCTGCTTCTCATGTTCTCTTGGAGATATATGCTCAATGTAATCACGTTTAAAGCCCCCCCTCCCCAACAATTAAAAACACACTTCATCTTGCAAGGGAGTCACTTGTTCCTTTAAATAAATATTTTGTTAAAATACATGTTGTTAATTAGTTTTATGCACTTCATCTGTCTGTGCAGAAAGTCAGGTACTTCCCAGTTTACTAAGCAAAGATCAACATTTCAGCTAAATAAAGAACATTTGTCAAGATAATTATATTTTTTTTTTACTGTGTAACTAAAATAAATGGAGCAGTCAATTAAGCTACTATATTTTTGTACGTAATCTGACACTGCTCCTTGCAGACAACATATTATCACTGTTTAAACCTCATTAGTGAACTGCAATATGCATGATTGCTTTCTAAAGGCACATGTTTAATGACAAACCGCAAACCATTTTGTGTTTATGTCGTTTATAAATGGAAAATAAATAATTATTTAAATAGGTCAAATTGTGCTCTAAAATTAGAAACAATGTAAAGTAAATCCATTTTGAATGATCAAATTTACTTTTCTCTCTTGGAATCCGTTGTTGAAACTTAGCTGCTTTCCATGAGATTATACTGAGGTAACTAACTATGATTACAAGCAGGGATAGGCAAGGTGTCCGTACACAGACACTGGTGTCCGTGACTGGCCCTTGCAGTGTCCGCCACCCGTTTTGGGATGGGGAGGGAGCAGTGGCGTCACTAGGGTTGTTGTCACCCGGTGCGGTAAGTTATGGTGTCACCCCCCCCCCCGGAAATCAGACACACACAAAAACACAGGCACACACACATACAAACACTCAGACACACTTAAAAACATACTCAGATGCACACACACAAACACTCGGAAACACACTCAGACACACACACACAAAAACACTGAGACACACACACACACAAAAACTCAGACACACACTTACAAAATATGTAAACTGCACTGCATTAATTATAAAGCGCATGCCTAGAGCTGCTCCCTGGCTCAGCAGAGCATCAAATGAAAGATAAACAGAGCACTCTAAAAATAAATCACTAAAGAAAAGGTTTAGGCGCAAACTATGAAAATTCTGCTCTCTGACTCTGTTCCAAGCCTGTCAGTGCACAGCCCCGGGCTGCGTGCCTACCGCTTCTTATGGCCAATCACCTCTGCACTCTGCCCACTCCCAGACCCCCGCCCGCCCTCCTACCTGTTCAGTGTGCACTTAGTGTACCGTAACCGTAATGGTCTGGTGGGCATCATACGTGGCTCCTTCACTTTAAAGACAGTGTCAAACAGTCATGCGGTCAGGTGCCAGGCATCCCCTCATGATTTGCCAGTTCCCGTTTAGAGAGACAGCACAGCAGTGAGTGACTCCACTGCTCCACATGTCGCTGAGCAGTGAGCACAGATAGGCAGGCAGGTTTAGGCTAGCAGCGCAACTTTGCAAGCCCCACGGCATGCCCACAACATTCATAGCGAAATTGGGCAGGGGAGAAGCAAAGTACAAACAAGCAAAAGCAGCCGGGAAAACTATTTGTTGAAATTGCAGCACTGGCTCAAGGGGCAAAAAAATTGTGTGTCTACAACTTTCCCAGTCCCACCAATGTTCACAAATGCCAGCCCCTCTAATAAAAAAAAATCTATGCATCTCAACATTGTATTTCTTTGAATTTCAATAAAATAAAATACATTTTTTTTTTTTTTTTTTGGTGTCACCCCCTGGAGGGTGTCACCCGGGTGCGGCCCGCACCCCCCTAGTGACGCCACTGGGAGGGAGGAGTAGGACAGATCAATGTTGGTCCTGACTCCTCCTTGATGCAGGCGGCACCACGTTTTGCTGGGTTGCGGCCGCACCCACTGGACGTCGCCCAGTAGTGGGAAAGTGAGTGAGAAAGAGGGAAGAAGCAAGCTGCCTGCAGTGCAGCCTGTGTCAACCACCCATGAGCCGTGACCCGTCCCGATTCCTTGATCTGTGCGGCAGCGTGGTGCTGGTGTTTGTGTGTAGAGTTTGGTTAGGAGTTGCAGACTCTCAATGCAAAAAAAAAAAAAAAGAAAGGTTAGAATTATGAAAACATTTTATACTAGTATACCACAAGCAGTCTTTATATAAATGTTATTTTAAACTTGTTTGATTAAATAACTAATTTGTACTTGTGGAACTAGACCATGGGCAACCTACAAGCAGCCCATTTGACAGCAAAGTGCCGCTCTCCTGACTTATAGAAACTTAGAATGTGTTGGCAGATAGGAACCATTCGGCCCATCTAGTCTGCCCAATTTTCTGATTACTTTTATTAGTTCCTGGCCTTATCTTATACCTAGCATATGCATTTTTAAACTCCTTCACTGTCTCTACCACTTCTGCTGGATTGCTATTCCACCATGCATCCACTACCCTCTCGGTAAAGAGAGTGTTTTTTGATGTTTTTAATTTGAAATGTTCCTTGGTGTCCTTCACTAAGGTCTGTACTTTGGAAAATGTCTGCCACAGCCTTTGTCTGTGCTTATCCCTGATTACAAGTGGAGCGTTAAATATTGATTTTATGAACGCAATATTTGCGTTCCACTGTGTAATACCAGTGCACGCTAAAGCTGAGGAACCAATGTATTGTTGCAGCGTTCAAATCGTTACAGTTCCAATTTATCTCCACAGCCTTTTCTTTAAAAAAAAAAAGTAACCCCCCCCTAAATATTGAACATGAAATACGTTAAATAATATTAGAGGTGATTCAGACCAATGCTTCTGGACACCAACTCTCAAGTACCCCTTATAGGCCATACTATGGGGAAGATTTAGCAAATAGTCAATGCCCATTGTGCTGCAGGCTCACTGTTGCATGTCTGAAACCACAATTTAAGAAGCAGCAGTCTTGACAGAGGTTATTAACAAGCTTTACTCTTGCACAATTGGTTGCACATGCGTAAGGATGGCATTTCACAAGTGACTGCTTGTTCAATAAGTACAGACAAAAAATGCATGCTTCCCCCATATTTGGCCTGATTAGTGACTCAATCATTTTGATTGGATCCCCCAGAGTTGGTCTGGGCTAGGGGGCAGGGTGGCAATTGCCCCCAGACCATTCTTAGTGATGGAATCAGGGCCAGTGCAGAAGGTGCAGTGTCCAGGAGTTTATTATATATATATTTTTTATTTGGGGGGTAGTTTTTTTTGTTGTACCTGTATATATATTCAAACCATGCTGTCTGTCCCATAATGCCTTGCCTGTTGTGCCTGCCCTGCCCAGTGCCCAATTTACTAAGAACCTCAGCTGTGGGTTGCTGCCTTAATCCCCAGAATCCCTGGTTACTATAGCTGTAGGCTGCCCTTCATGGATGTCGTAGAATGGGGCAAATGCTAATCAAGCATCCACTACCATTATTTTGTGATATCAAATATAGCATTTTAAAAGGAGTGGGTTGAAATACCTGGGCCACTGCGTAGTACTTGCCCCCCTGGGCCAAAAGTTGCCAGTCCTCACCTAGAATCACCTATGCTTGGTATGGGAAATACTTTATATCTGCACTGATACATACACCTAGATTACGAGTTTTGTTGGTAAAACCGTGCGGGGCTAATGCTCAGTTTCAGCTCACCGCTCACCTACAAACAACGCTGGTATTACAGGTTTTTTTCAACCCGGCGTTAGCCTCTAAAAAGTGAGCGAAGAGCAAAATTTAGCTCCACATCTCACCTCAATACCAGCGCTGCTCACGGTAGTGGTGAGCTGGCTAAACATGCTCGTGCACGATTTCCCCATAGGAAACAATGGGGCAGAATCAGCTGAAAAAAAACCTAACACCTGCAAAAAAGCAGCGTTCAGCTCCTAACGCAGCCCCATTGATTCCTATGAGGAAAGAAAATTTATGTCTACACCTAACACCTTAACATGAACCCCGAGTCTAAACACCCTAATCTTACACTTATTAACCCCTAATCTGCCGTCCTCGACATCGCCGACACCTGCATTATATTATTAACCCCTAATCTGTCGCTCCAGATACCGCCGCCACCTACATTATACTTTTGAACCCCTAATCTGCTGCCCCCAACATCGCAGCCACCTACATTATAGTTATTAACCCCTAATCTGCCCCCCAACGTCGCCACAACTATATTAAATGTATTAACCCCTAATCTGCCGCCGCCAACGTCACCGCCACAATAATAAAGTTATTAACCCCTAAACCTAAGTCTAACCCTAACCCTAACACCCCCCTAACTTAAATATAATTTAAATAAATCTACATAAAAAACAACAATTAAATAATTTATTTCTATTTAAAACTAAATACTTACCTATAAAATAAACCCTAAGATAGCTACAATATAACTAATAGTTACATTGTAGCTATCTCAGGGTTTATTTTTATTTTACAGGCACGTTTGTATTTATTTTAACTAGGTACAATAGTTATTAAATAGTTATTAACTATTTAATAACTTCCTAGTTAAAATAAAAACAAATTTACCTGTAAAATAAAACCTAACCTAAATTACAATTACACCTAACACTACACTATAATTAAAATAATTTCCTAAATTAACTACAATTAACTACAATTAAATAAAATAAACTAAAGTACGAAAAAACACACACTATATTATAGAAAAAAAAATACTTACAAGAATTTTAAACTAATTATACCTAATCTAATCCCCCTAATAAAATAAAAAAGCCCCCCAAAATAATAAAAATCCCTACCCTATATTAAATTACATATAGCCCTTAAAAGGGCTTTTTGCGGGGCATTGCCCCAAAATAATCAGCTCTTTTACCTGTAAAAAAAAATACAATACCCCCCAACATTAAAACCCACCACCCACACACCCAACCCTACTCTAAAACCCACCCAATCCCCCCTTAATAAAACCTAACCCTAACCCCCTGAAGATCACCCTACCTTGAGATGTCTTCACCCAGCCGGGCACAAGTGGTCCTCCAGAGGGGCCGAAGTCTTCATCCGATCCAGGCAGAAGAGGACCTCCAGACGGGCAGAAGTCTTCATCCAGGCAGCATTTTCTATCTTCATCCATCCGGAGCGGAGCGGGTCCATCTTCAAGCCAGCCGACGCGGAGCATCCTCTTCTTCCGACGACTCCCGACTGGATTGGATCAGCCAATAGGATTTTCCCTACCTTAATTCCGATTGGCTGATAGAATCCTATCAGCCAATCGGAATTCAAGGGACACCATCTTGGATTACGTCATTTGAAGGAACCTTCATTCGTCGGGGGTCGTTGGAAGAAGAGTATTCTCCGCGTTGGCTGGCTTGAAGATGGACCCGCTCCGCTCTGGATGGATGAAGATAGAAGATGCCGCCTGGATGAAGACTTCTGCCCATCTGGAGGTCCTCTTCTGCTTGGATCGGATGAAGACTTCTGCCCCTCTGGAGGACCACTTGTGCCCGGCTGGGTGAAGACGTCTCAAGGTAGGGTAATCTTCAAGGGGTTAGTGTTAGGTTTTATTAAGGGGGGATTGGGTGGGTTTTAGAGTAGGGTTGGGTGTGTGGGTGGTGGGTTTTAATGTTGGGGGGGTATTGTATTTTTTTTTACAGGTAAAAGAGCTGATTACTTTGGGGCAATGCCCTGCAAAAAGCCCTTTTAAGGGCTATTTGTAATTTAGTATAGGGTAGGGATTTTTATGATTTTGGGGGGCTTTTTTATTTTATTAGGGGGATTAGATTAGGTGTAATTAGTTTAAAATTCTTGTAATTATTTTATTATTTTCTGTAATTTAGTGTTTTTTTCCCCGTACTTTATTTAATTTAATTGTAGTTAATTGTAGTTAATTTAGGAAATTATTTTAATTATAGTGTAGTGTTAGGTGTAATTGTAATTTAGGTTAGGTTTTATTTTACAGGTAAATTTGTTTTTATTTTAACTAAGAAGTTATTAAATAGTTAATAGCTATATAATAACTATTGTACCTAGTTAAAATAAATACAAACTTGCCTGTAAAATAAAAATAAACCCTAAGCTAGATACAATGTAATTATTAGTTATATTGTAGCTAGCTTAGGGTTTATTTTATCGGTAAGTATTTCGTTTTAAATAGGAATAATTTATTTAATTGTAGTAATTTTATTTTGTTTTATTTAAATTATATTTAAGTTAGGGGGGTGTTAGGGTTAGACTTAGGTTTAGGGGTTAACACATTTTATATAGTGGTGGCGACGTTGTGGGTGGCAGATTAGGGGTTAATAAATGTAGGTAGGTGTCGGCGATGTTAGGGACGGCAGATTAGGGGTTAATCAAATTTAGCTAGTGTTTGCGAGGTGGGAGTGCGGCGGTTTAGGGGTTAATATATTTTTTGAAGTGGCGGAGATGTCCGGTCGGCAGATTAAGGGTTAAAAACTTTAGTTAACTGTTTGTGATTTGGGGGTGCCTCGGTTTAGGGGTTAATAGGTAGTTTATGGGTGTTAGTGTACTTTTTAGCACTTTAGTTGAGTTTTATGTTACAGTGTTAGCCCATAAAACTCTTAACTACTGACTTTTAAATGCGGTATCAGTCTTGACAGGAGAGGGTCTAACGCTCACTTTCTCCAAGACTCGTAATACCGGCGTTAGGAAAATCCCATTAAAAAGATAGGATACGCAATTGACGTAAAGGGATTTGCGGTATGCTCGAGTCGCGGAGAAAAAGTGAGCCGTACACCTGCACCTGCCATACTCGTAATACCAGCGGGTGTTAAAAAGCAGCGCTGGGACCTCTCAACAATGCTTTTTAACCATAACGCAAGTTTTGTAATTTAGCCGATAGCTTGTGAGCACTGATTTAGAATAAATTTAATCAGAAATTAAAATAATATACACATACATTGTATAGCACAGCAATTGAGCCCTGATTTAAACTAAATTCAATCAGACCTTTAAATATTATACACACATAGTATAGTACAACAATTAAGCACTGCATTGCAAAAAGATCGGTGTACAAACATTTTTTAATATCAGCAACAGTAATTTGTTACCAAAATTTGCATTGTTTTGCAGTCTAGGGATATATTGCTTGAAGTATGTTTATCTTATCTCCTATGACATGGCAGATGTTAATAAACTTCTGTACATATCCAGCATTTACCGTGTAGCATATAGCTGGGTTATGAGTTATGAATGTTGTAGTATACATTCCTGTAAACTCGTCTGCACAAGTAAATTGTATAAAAAGCCAACAAAATAAATAATTAAAGCATATTTCCCTGTTTATAATTACTATTTTATGTAGATTGTACGCCCTTTTAATCTGTTAATCACATTGAAATGACATTTACAAGTTATTATTTTAAACGTTTGAAATCAGTTTTTCAGTCTTCACAGCACAAGTATTAAATCACTGTTTCTATGTTACTATTGATTTACTAAAAGGCCTCACATTAACTCATTTGTCCTGTCAGTTTTAGCTGGTGTTTCTATTCACCAACCAATCATTACATCAGAACACATCTGGGCTACATGCTGCATTTATTTAGTTTCACAAATCTGAAAAGGGACAGGTTGAGATTGTGCGCCTTCTATAAAGCAAAGTGCTTCTGATATCTGGCACCCAGTAGACTTTACGCATTTGATTTAAATGACTATGCCACAAATCCCTTTCAACACAGATCACTGTGTTTTCCTTTAATATGTTGTTGTTTTTGTCTCTTTTGATGGAGTGTGTCTAGATGAATAAAGCTCTCTATTTATAGATCTGTGTGTTTTCTGAGAGCAGTCAAAATACCTCAGAGAGATATGTTACACAAATCTTCAAACATGACACCAGCTGTTTGTAACTTAGCCCAGCTACCAGGAATAAAATAGCATTGTTTAGTTTGCTGCCTGCAGTATCATGATTCCTTCAAGCACCCTTCGAGAGGGAGACACATTGCATGTTACATCCAGAGCATTTATTATTAATACTTATTTATGTGCTGTCGACATATTCCAGAGCACAGAGCAAAAGATACAGGAAAATAATGACCTTTATGAAAAAAAGGTTGTAAACATTTTGGTACAAAAAAAATGCCAAACTCCCTACTCCCGGCCCGGTATTTGGCTCTGTTGTCACGGTCGGAATGCTGACTGAAATAATATCGCAGAGAAATGCTAAACACAGAGATCTTGTGTGGAAAGAGATTTCAATGCTTAATACGTTACCAAACTTCAGTGTTGCCAGTCACACATTTGTAAGACAAGTAACTGTTAACCTTGTGGTTAGGATTAGAGTTAGGGCTTGATATGCATTTATAAAGTGTCAGTTCATCAGGATATCTATATGACTTGAACGTTAGATTTAACACACTGTATTTTCCAGGTCACCAGTACTTTCTCTGAATCCTGTTTTGTGACTTCACAACTGAGCACAGGTGTGGTGTGTTTGCTGTCTATATACCTATGTATTACCCTGCTTTGTTTGCAGTACCTTTTATTCTTATCATATTTGTCATTTGCTAGTCCAAATTTATATTTTCTGAGTGCTCCAGGATTCCAGTACCTCTTGTTCCAGTTGTCCTGTTTGCAATTCAGCAGATTGTACTTATGTAACCCGCCTCCATCAGCCTTGCAGTACCACTTGTTCTAGTGAATTTATTTGCCATTTAGTATACTTATATACCCAGTCTGCAGCCTAGTCTGCATCATTGTAAAATGCCTTCTAATGTCAAGGCTCAATTATTTTAGCTGCCATAATGCCATTACTTGCTATATCCACTGCTACATTTGCTGTTAAGTTGTATTTGTCTGTAACCTTTATTACTGCTTTAAAGGGACAGTCTAGGCCAAAATAAACTTTCATGATTCAGATAGAGCATGTCATTTTAAACAATTTTCCAATTTACTTTTATCACCAATTTTGCTTTGTTCTCTTGGTATTCTTAGTTGAAAGCTTAACCTAGGAGGTTCATATGCTAATTTCTTAGACCTTGAAGGCCACCTCTTTTCAGAATGCATTTTAACATTTTTTCACCACTAGAGGGTATTAGTTCACGTATTTCATATAGATAACACTGTGCTCGTGCACGTGAAGTTATCTGGGAGCAGGCACTGATTGGCTAGACTGCAAGTCTGTCAAAAGAACTGAAATAAAGGGGCAATTTGCAGAGACTTCGATACAAGATAATCACAGAGGTTAAAAGTATATTATTATAATTGTGTTGGTTATGCAAAACTGGGGAATGTGTAATAAAAGGATTATCTATCTTTTAAAACAATAAAAATTCTGGTGTAGACTGTCGCTTTAACCAAGTTTATTGTAGAAATGTGACTAGGATTTGTAATTTGTTTTACACATACAACTTAATAATAACTCGAAACTGCTGGAACTAACAGTCATAAAAACAAACAAACAAAAAAAACATAAACCATAGACAGCTTTTATTTTTTCTTTCAAATTGTGGTTAGAATGGAGAGGTATCAATCTCATGGTTGCTTTTGCATTTGGCGGCCGTAGGATCTAGCTAAACCAACTAGAAAATACACATTTGTTAAGGGATGAGAAGGATAATTTATCACATGAGCGACAAATCTGTTTATAAATATTTATTTTCCGTTGTGGCACTGATGAATTTTCTGGGTGCCTAGACACAGTTGCCGCATGCGTGCTAATGATACCGCTATTTGCATCTCAGATATTTGTAAACATTGCATGTCTAGAACAGGAGAATATTTACAGAATTTTACTAGCAAGACAAACATATATCTAATTCTAGATTAGAAGGGACAATGAAATAGGAAACAAGAATATTAATTTGGATGTGTGAGATAGACATTAATTCATTATTTTCTGTTTTTGTGTGGTAGCTGTGATTACCATTTTGTTTGCAGATGTGATGACCTTCTGAACACCATAACAAGTAACCTTCTTTGTTATTTTAGGCATAAAGCATTTATCTCACTATTAGCTAATGAAAAATAATGCACAAAACTAAAATACAAGTTGAAAAGTAATACAAACATATGTCACTTGCTAGATAAGCAATTATTTATATTAATTTGTATTTTTTTTAGTATTTAGGGCAGGGGGATATTGTAGTGTAGGCCAACTAGGCCTGTGCCTAGGGCAGCAAGTTAAGTGGGCAGCAAACTTTTTTGGTTTTATGATCATGTTCATTTTCACAACTTTACATTGGCCTTGCTGACTGCAATGTGTATCCAGAAAAAAGCACAGTTTTTAAGGTGTCAGGTAGCAGGGCCAATAGCAGTGTTTTACTCGCTTTTAATAATATGATTTGAACTTTATTTGTATGTTGATTACAAAAGTTTTTTGCATTTACTATCCCTTTAATGATTTTTACAGTCTCAAATAATTTAATGTGCCTTTAAGCTAAGCATTAGAATGTTTTGCTATAAAATCTAAAAGGCTAACAAATGCAATAACCTCTGATTAAAGGTGATAGAAATAAACTCAATACGGAAGTAGAAGAGAGCCATATGCTGTAATTAAAATGAGGAAACGTCAATCACTTTCACTGCTGTTTCACCTGGTTTATGACTTTTAGAGCTCTGCCATAAATCATGTTCATTTACAATATGCAGCTGAACCCTGAGCTTTGATAAACAGCACTGCTTTATCATACACTACTAGGCATCAGAATCGGAAGTGCTGCTGCACATTGCTAAATTGCTATGATGATAACCTGCAGGACAAGGGCAGACACTGTGTCACAGGTATCCTATACCTCACTGGAAATGGCTTTTAGAGTTTTAAATACACCAGATCATATCATCTGTGCAAAGATGCAGCAATACACTGATCGAAAGCTCTCCGCTCTGGTGAGATTACCTAAAATGTTTCGTCACTGCTGCGAGGTGCATCAAATAATTTAACAAAAACAGTGTTTAGCTTGAGAGTGGTTTATCCAGCTATACAGAGTTCTGGATGTGAAGAAGAGACACACACATTGCAATATAATGCTAAAAAAACAAATGGCTAGATTACGAGTCCCAACGCTGCTTTTTAACGCCTGCTGGTATTACGAGCCTTGAAATGACAGGTTCACCGCTCACTTTTTGGGCCAGACTCGAAAATACCGCAAATCCATTTACATCAATTACGTATCCTATATTTTCAATGGGACTTGCCTAACGCCCGTATTGCAAGTCTTCCAAAAAGTGAGCGGTACAGCCTCTCCTGTCAAGCCTGGTACCGCGTTTAAAAGTCAGTAGTTAAGAGTTTTATGGGCTAACGCCGTAACATAAAACTCTTAACTAAAGTGCTAAAAAGTACATTAACACCCATAAACTACCTATTAACCCCTAAACCGAGGCCCCCCCACATCGCAAACACTAAAATAAAAATTTTAACCCCTAATCTGCTGAACCGCCACTATAATAAATATATTAACCCCTAAACCGCCGCATTCCCGCCTCGCAAACACTGGTTAAATGTTATTAACCCCTAATCTGCCGTCCCTAACATCGCCAACACCTACCTACATTTATTAACCCCATATCTGCCGCCCCCAACGTCGCTGCAACTATATTAAAGTTATTAACCCCTAAATCTAAGTCTAACCCTAACACCCCCCTAACTTAAATATAATTTAAAAAAAATCAAAATAAAATAACTATCATTAACTAAATTATTCTTATTTAAAACTAAATACTTACCTATAAAATAAACCCTAAGCTAGCTACAATATAACTAATAGTTACATTGTAGCTAGCTTTGGATTTATTTTTATTTTACAGGCAACTTTGTATTTATTTTAACTAGGTAGAATAGTTATTAAATAGTTATTAACTATTTAATAGCTACCTACTTTAAATAAAGACAAATTTACCTGTAAAATAAATCCTAACCTAAGTTACAATTACACCTAACACTACACTATAATTAAATGAATTACCTAAAATAACTACAATTAAATACAATTAAATACAATTATCTAAAGTACGAACCCCCCCCACTAAATTACAGAAAATAATAAAATAATTACAAGTTTTTTAAACTAATTACACCTAATCTAATCCCCCCTAATAAAATAAAAAAGCCCCCCAAAATAATAAAAAATCCCTACCCTATACTAAATTACAAATAGCCCTTAAAAGGGCCTTTTGCGGGGCATTTCCCCAAAGTAATCAGCTCTTTTACCTGTAAAAAAAAGTACAAAACCCCCCCAACATTAAAACCCACCACCCACACACCCAACCTTACTCTAAAACCCACCCAATCCCCCCTTAATAAAACCTAACACTAACCACTTGAAGATCACCCTACCTTGAGAAGTCTTAACCCAACCGGGCCGAAGTCCTCAACGAAGCCGGGCGAAGTGGTCCTCCAGACGGGCAGAAGTCTTCATCCAAGCCGGCCAGAAGAGGTCCTCCAGATGGGCAGAAGTCTTCCTCCAGGCGGCATCTTCTATCTTCATCCATCCGACGCGGAGCGGCTCCATCTTCAAGATATCCGACGCGGAGCATCCTCTTCAAACGAAGTCCAACTGAAGAATGAAGGTTCCTTTAAATGACGTCATCCAAGATGGCGTCCATTGAATTCTAATTGGCTAATAGAATTCTATCAGCCAATCGGAATTAAGGTAGAAAAAATCCTATTGGCTGATGCAATCAGCCAATCGGATTGAGCTGGCATTCTATTGGCTGATTGGATCAGCCAATAGAATGCGAGCTCAATCCTATTCTGGCCAGCTCACTGCTACCGTAAGCAGCGCTGGTACTGAGGTGAGATGTGGAGCTAAATTTTGCTCTCCGCTCACTTTTCTGCGGCTAACGCCGGGTTTGTAAAAACCCATAATACCAGCGTTGTCTGTAGGTGAGCGGTGAGGGAAAACTGCTCGTTAGCACCACACCCCTATTAACACAAAACTCGTAATCTAGGTGAAAGACTTTGTGTGATTTCTCTCTATGCCGGTTAGATTTTTATCATCAGGCCATAAACGTTGGTTCATAACTCATCACAGTCACCTTATACAGTATAAGCACCAAGCACTTGCACTCTATAGCGTAATAATAATCAAGGCACTCACCACAGGGTCATGTGCTCAATAACTGTAAATTAAAAACAAACCTTTATTGGTAATTATGGGAACAGCCACAGCTAGCCGTAAAAAGTCTACTGCATTTTATACTCCACAAAGTAATTGCAGGCAAAAGCAGTGTCCAAACACTTTTTTTATGTGGGCTAATCACTCATGGTGGGACTAATCAAAGGCCACATTACTTTATACTCACAATTGCTCACCATAACACCTCAAAATAAAATTATAATCACATTTTTAGTTTAAATTCTATAGTGAATCAGTTACTATTAACTAACTGAATTTTACTGTATATACTTCTCAGATTTAGAAAATTATGTACAGCTTTTTATTCTAAGTACTAATGTACTAAAGTACTAATATGAACAACAATGAGATGGCCAGTTTTGGTTAGCTCTGGTCTAAACTTTGTCTACTTCTACTATAAAACATAAGCCACCATCTCCAGTCTGTATGCAATCACTGTCTAAATCTGTATTGTAAACTTCACAATTTTTACTGGTGTAGTTATTTGCTTATAAAAGACAATCATGAATTAGAAAAGGGATTCAGTAACATACTTGGCACACAAGGTAGGTCAAGTGGTTTTTATCTGCTGTCAAATTCTATTTTTTAATGCCAGAAAGACCTTGTCTATTTATGGTCTCTGTGGGTTGTAATCATTTCCTTTTCTGGGGCTACTATCAATATTGTTGTATGATGTGATGCAGCCCGGTGCCGGTATTGCCTTAGTTTACACTCTCTAAGAGATGGAACATACCCAGTGAATGTATTCCCTGTAGTCATAAGCATGGTCTATCAAAATGCATTAATACATATAGTTACTTCAATTAGTCATATTATGGATATACTGCTTTAAATAGGGCGCTGTGCATCTCATTTCCAGCCAATTAAGGTCTGCATCTGCTTGAGCTTAGGGAAGCAATCCATCCAGACATTCACTGTGAAAAATGCATAACTAAATGAGAAAACACACAGAGCTAAAAGCTTTCTGTATTGTAACCGCTCTAGGCAATTAATGACTCATACATAACTGCAGCCCAAAGTCTCTCCACACGTACAATGAATCGGCAGTGATAGGAACAAGACGAGCATGTTTAAAGTATAAAGTGCTAAGTACCTAATGACCAATACGCAGGTGTGTTTCAGCACTTTTTCTGGTAAAGGATGAACATGAATGTATGGCCAATATGCAGGTTGTAGAACTGGGATGGTGGTAATAAAGCTACATATTTATATTCAATAACTTAAATGGCTTCAAAATTACATTTTCAATGATTCAGATAGAGAATGCAGTTTTAATAAACTTTACAATTTACCGTTATCACATTTTTTTCTTTATTTTTGTTTCATGTGTTGAAATGTTCCATGAGAATATACCTAGTTCGATTCAGGAGTGTGCATGTGTTTTATTGTCATATACTCAGTGGTGGAAAAATATCACTGTAGTATACTAGTTTTGTGTTAAATGATACTAGGCCAGAGGGATAAAGCTACTAGACTTCTTAACAAGAGGACATTAATTACAAGCTTGTACAATTTAATATGACTCAGCAGTGTGTCTTAATATTACTTTGTGAAGAAATATATGTCCCTGAATACCTCTATTTTCTACCTCCTATGTCAGAAAGAGACCACTCTTGGACCTCCAACCACTCAAAAAACTTCATTAATTAGGAGGATTTTATGCTAAGTAAAATTTAAATTGGAACCCACTCTGATGAAAAGTGGCCTCCCGTGGACCACCAAGAATGCAAATTAAGTAGTGGTGGGAGTCTTGTAGTAGGAAGCCAATTGGGCCTCTCTTGGGCCCATAAAGAAGAATATGAGAGGAGTTCCCTTGTAGTATCATACCAAAAATTATCAATTGTATATAACGTAGTCAAAACAGGGTCTGGCATGAATAAACTATTGACCCACACCAACTAAAATATATGACGTAACTGGGTATCTAAAAAGTTAAACTTACAGACCAGATGAGTTTCAGTTAAGTGGTATTAGAGTTCGGGCTCTGACAATATGCAGGGTTAGTTCCAAACATCTTTAGTCATTCAGCTACAAATTTGAAAGCTCAAAAAAACTGCAGCCGTAGGCTTGTGGAAAATAGGTGAATAGGAGGCTACCCTTGGTTAACTGTTCAAAACTAGTTTCTAAGGAGATAGTAAATTGCATGAATAACTTTGAAATACATCTACTGACTTATTATAAAAATTTGGTTGCATAAGCATAATTCTGAAATTTAGGTCCCTTGTTGTCTATAGCAAAGGTAACAGACATTAACTCCTATACTCTCAAAAGTAAATAATCTCAGAAAATTTGGCTCATCCCCCTGTCCCAGCCGCTGACAGTAGGACAAGCCCTGGATTGTGCAAGGGTATGGAGCATGTGCAAGGTGATGGCTGAGTTAATCTGAGAGGATGTGAAGAGGTGAGTAGGACTCAGTATACCAGAATGGAAACACAGAACAAAGAAGGTCTTTTCTTAAAGAAACTTTACTAAGGTAATGCAAGGAAAACAAGAGGTAAAGCACATTGAGGTTATATTCCAAACTGATAATAAACAAACGAAAATCTTTGGTAAGGCAACTTGGTTTCAGGAACGGGCCGAGCATACACCAGTATCTCGGTAAGGCAACTTGGTTTCAGGAACGGGCCGAGCATACACCAGTATCTCGGTAAGGCAACATGGTTTCAGGAATGGGCCGAGCATACGCCAGCAACTCGGTAAAGCAACTTGGGTTCAGGAACGGGCCGAGCATACACCAGTATCTCGGTAAGGCAACTGGGGTTCAGGAACGGACCAAGCATACGCCAGTATCTTGGTAAGGCAAATTGGTTTCAGGAAGGGGTCGAGCATACGCCAGTATCTCGGTAAGGCAACTTGGTTTCAGGAAGGGGCCGAGCATACGCCAGTATCTCGGTAAGGCAACTTGGTTTAAGGAAGGGGCCGAGCATATGCCAGTATCTCGGTAAGGTAACTTGGTTTCAGGAAGGGGCTGAGCATACGCCAGTATCTCGGTAAGGTAACTTGGTTTCAGGAAGGGGCCGAGCATACGCCAGTATCTCGGTAAGGTAACTTGGTTTCAGGAAGGGGCCGCGCATACGCCAGTATCTTGGTAAGGTAACTTGGTTTTAGGAAGGGGCCGAGCATACGCCAGTATCTCGGTAAGGTAACTTTGTTTCAGGAACGGGCCGAGCATATGCCAGTATCTCGGTAAGGCAACTTGGTTTCAGGAAGGGGCCAAGCATACGCCAGTATCTTGGTAAGGTAACTTGGTTTCAGGAAGGGGCCGAGCATACGCCAGTATCTCGGTAAGGCAACTTGGTTTCAGGAAGGTGCCAAGCATATGCCAGTATCTCGGTAAGGACACTTGGTTTTAGGAACTTAAATGTCACAGTAGAGTTGCTTAGACTCAGCAAGCAGATGTACATACAGTTCTTACAGCAGTGGAGTTTAGTAACAACAGCCAAGGAAGTATACAGGTACTCTCAGAAGAGGTATTCAGTCTCACAGCAGAGGTACTTGGCTTCAGGATAAACAGATGTCACAGTATAGTTGCTTAGACTCAGCAAGCAGATTAACATAGAGTTCTTACAGCAGTGGAGTTTAGTACCAACAGCCAAGGAAGTATACAGGTACTCACAGCAGAGGTACTTGGCTTCAGGATAAACAGATGTCACAGTATAGTTGCTTAGACTCAGCAAGCAGATTAACACACAGTTCTCACAGCATGGTGATAGACACAGTAGCCAAGTAAGCATACAGGATACAAAAGAATTGTCAGAATACAAGCCAAGGGTCAGTAGCCAGCAAAGCAGTCCAATCTTTCATAAAGCAAAAAGGGGAATCCAGAAAAATGGTCAATCAGCAAGCCGAGTTCAGATGCCAGGGATCCAACAACAAAACAGGAATTCAGGAAACAGAACAGAGGCAAAAACAAAGGAATTCAATCACAATATCAAGGCACCAAATGATTAGTGAAGCAGCCCTTTATAGCAGAGCTGATTAGAGAACTATCTGCAGCTGGCAAGCAGGTGGAGCCAGAGAGTAATCCACTGCAGGTAAGAGGTCTTCAAAATGCTAGGTGTGCTCTTTACGTTGTTCTAATTCCACATTCATTCACCCCTTAAGTTGGGCATTAGGAAATATTTAGTATTAATAAATGGGGCTAGATAATACTTTTGTGAACTTATTGGCAAGGATTTAATATACTGTCATCACTTGACAAAAAAATGCCTGAACATCTACATACTCTTCAATTATCATCTTGCTTTTCAACTTTTCGATAAATTGTTTAAAGCTATGTGTGTTTTTTTGGACTTCCAGGTGGAGAATACTATATTTCTTGCATTTAAAATTACAAAATTTAGAAATTGCACATTAGTTTATCCTCAATTGCTTTTAATTAAAAATACAATGTCCTCCTCCTGTAATGAAATTTCTCTCCTTAAAATCCTTGTCAACCAGTATGATATTTTGGCCCAAAATATTCTAACGTTCTGGCAATTCCACAGACAATGCATAAAGTCTGCTGCTGGAAAACTACTTCTTGAACAACCCACACTTTGTCTTAAATTCTAGTGAGTTAAATTAGATGGTGTAATATAACAATATAACCACACACTCAGCCAGTAGGATCTAGCTGGTGTTAAGTAAGAGGCGCCAAATAAATCCGAAAGTATCAAATGTAGAGATTCAATAAGTGCTCAAAAAATGTGCTCAAAAAATATATTCAGTGGGAGGTAGGGGTGTAAATAATTCTACCATCAAATACCTCACTCCACTAGCTTAAAATATAACAGTTCTACAAATAAAATAAATAAAAAATGTGTCAGTGTTCAGGTATGTGAGTAGTAATATCAAAACGTGTGATACAAAATAGTATCAAGATGTGGTTAGCAGGATGAGGTAATCAGATTGTGAAACATTTTTTATTCTTGTAGCTGCTGCTACACTGTGCTATTTTTCTTTGCTAAATTTTGGGAGAATCTAGCACTACTCAATTTGCTACAACAATCATAGTGGCTACTGTGCCATACTTGAAAGGACTCCCTTGGATATCATTTGACTCCCCATGGTGGGACTAAGTGTATTTTGGGTTACAGCCAAGGAACCTGATCCTCCTGCAACCATCCTCCCTTGGATTCCCCCTGGTGGGACCTAGGAATGCTGTGATTACAACTGCGGGACCATCCTTCTGTCTACAATTGTGGGACCACCCTTCTGTCTACTGCCTGAGTGTCTACCGGACGACTTGAGGTTCCGGTCTGCCTTATTGCACAAATTGTGCTTTATACCACATGAGTAGCTTTTAGGCTATTTTTTTGTTGTGCACCTTGATTGCCTGATCTGCACTATGTGGCGCCCTCTACGTTTTGTTTTCCTGGTGTTATATAACACCTATTAAGTACTTTAATATGTGATTCCCGCCAGGGGATTGCTATAGTTGCTTTCCAAGCACTTTCAATACTCTTTCTAATAAGGTTACTGTTAACTGTTTCAATAGCTTGGACCCACTTCTGCGTCAGTATATTAAGGTTTTCCTCTCCCTCTTTATTTATTAAAATTGTATACCAATATGAAATAGTATAGCAGCCAGCATTAAATAACATAATTCCATTGGCTAATAATGGCCAGTTAAAGGGACAGTCTAGTCCAAAAAAAACGTTCATGATTCAGATAGGGCATGTAATTTTAAACAATTTTCCAATTTACTTTTATCACCAATTTTTCTTTGTTCTCTTGGTATTCTTAGTTGAAAGCTTAACCTAGGAGGTTCATATGCTAATTTCTTAGACCTTGAAGGCTGCCTCTTAAGAATGCATTTTAAAAGGTTTTTCACCACTAGAGGGTGTTAGTTCATGTTTTTCATATAGATAACACTGTGCTCGTGCACGTGAAGTTACCTGGGAGCCATCACTGATAGGCTAAACTGCAAGTCTGTCAAAAGAACTGAAATAAGGGGCAGTCTGCAGAGGCTTAGATACAAGATAATCACAGAGGTAAAATATATATAAATATAACTGTGTTGGTTATGCAAAACTAGGGAATGGGTAAACAAGGGATTATCTATCTTTTAAAACAATAACAATTCTGGTGTAGACTGTCCCTTTAATACTTAATTGTTTATCCCTTAAATATGTCCAGTAATGCCTAACTTGCAGGTATGCAAAAAAGTCTTTATTATCAATATCAAATTCCTGTTTAAACGCTATAAACGTTTTGAAGGTCCCTTGAACATCCTCCAACAATTGTCCTATGTACTCCAACCCTTTTATTTTCTACTTTAAAAAAGACTTTGAGACTCGTGACTTCACATAATTCTGCATTGCCAGAAATAGGTAAATGTGGAGAAAAGTAAGGGTTAAAGTGAATGTAAACTTTCAGCAATTAGTGCCTGGTTTTTAAAAATACTATTAAAACAGGGGCACTGTCATTGCTGAAAGTTTACATTGCACCGTATTTGTAGAACTACTTACCTTTTACTTCTCCAAAGCCGGATCACTGATCCCCCGCCTGCTTCTTTCTGCTGTACTTAAACAATGACGAAACCACCTTCCTCCAATCACAGCAGGAACTGAGGCGCGGGATCAACGATCAGGCTTTCGAGAAGTAAAAGGTAAGTATTTCTACAAATACGGTGCAATGTAAACTTTCATCAATTAAAGTGCTCCTGTTTTTAAAGGACCAGCCAATACTGTAGATTTGCATAATCAACAAATGCATGATAAGAAGATAATGCAATAGCACTTAGTCTGAACTTCAAATGAGTAGTAGATTTGTGTTAAATAAATTGCAGTTATGTCTATTTCCACTCCCCCTGAATCATGTGACAGCCATCAGCCAATCACAAATGCATATACTATATGCTGTGAATTCTTGCACATGCTCAGTAGGAGTTGGTGACTCAAAAAGTGTAAATATCAAAATACTGTGCACATTTTGTTAATGGAAGTAAATTGGAAAGTTGTTTAATATTGCATGCTGTATCTGAATCATGAAGTTTAATTTTGACTTGAGTGTCCCTTTAATAGTATTTTTAAAAACCGGGCACTAATTGCTGAAAGTTTAGATTGTTTTTTAGGTGCTATATGTATCACTGATTTCAATACAATAGGTTTAATTATGCTAGCCTCAGTTTCTAGAACTAAAAAATGACCCTTACTCACCACCCAGTCTGTGATTATTTTGACTAAACATACCCAATTATATTTACGTATACAAGGAAGACCTAAGCCTGCAAATTCAATCTTTTGAGATAATTTGTTTATTCTTGCCCCATAGGAATTCTCTAATAGCTATATTAATTACTTCTATATGTTTTGTTTTGATCAATAAAGGCAAATTCTGCATAATATATAGAATTTTAGGGAACAATATCATTTTAATAACATTTATTTTACCATGTAATGAGAGCGGAAGATGGTTCCACTTTTTTTAAATCCTGTTGTATTTTTAGTATAACCTCCTTTTAGTATAAGTCATACCATTTCTCTGGACATACGCTGATGTTAATACCTAAATATCTGACATAATTATTAATGTCCTTAAATAGTAGATTATGCAGCGAATTTCGTGATTTATTGATCCACAATATATATGATTTAGACATATTAATTCGGTAACCTGCGAATCTACTAAAATTATCAAGAATATTCAATAGTTTTGGGATATTTTCCTTTAAGTTACTTATAAAAATAAGAAAATATTCTGGATAAATGGAATTCTGTACTACTGTTTCACCAAGTTTAATCCCTAGAATATTAGCCCTCAGTCGGATAGCCAGGGGTTCAATACTTAAGTTAAAAAGGAGAGGAGAGAGAGGACAGCCCTGCCTTGTCCCTTTGAATAATGGAAAGTAAGACGAGGTTAAACCATTAACTATAAGTGCCGACAACGGATTGTTACATATTAAACGTACATATGATACAAAAGGGCCATGAAACTCATATTGTATAAATACCTTGAATAGATTATCTCTTTGTATTGCATCAAAGGCTTTTTCAGTGTCAATAGTTATAATAGCTCTATCTAATCCGTTCTCAGGTTTATCTTTCAATGATTTCCAATAATACCCTAACATTAATAATACCTTTCATATATTATTAAATGATGTTCTTCCTGTCATAAATCCTGTTTGGTCTGGGTGTATTAAATCATTTAAGGCTTGTTTCAATCTGGATACTAAAATACCAGCTTATATTTTGTAATCTGTATTCAACAATGATATTGGTCTATACGAATCTGGGTTTTCTGGATCTTTACCTTTTTTCAATATTAGCGATATAAAAGAATGTGTAAAATTGTCAGACATCTTGTTCCCTTGCACAAAGTAGTCATTAAATAATATCATCAATGAGGTAGTTATGTTCTGTGCTAATATTTTGTCTTATTCTGCTGGCAGAAAATCAGGTCCAGGTGCCTTATTAAGAGCTATATTATCGATAATTTTTATTATCGCATCCTCCCAAATAGGTTTATTTAACTCATTAAATTTTTCCTGTGTTATCTGCGGGAGTTTAAAATTAGACCAAAAATATTCTTTATCACTAACAGATATTCCTTATGCTTTATAAATGTTTTTTTTTAAAGTAGACAGTATCTCCTTAATGTGATCATTTTGTGTTACTCTCCCATTTACGCCCTTTAATGCTTCTATAACATTTGATCCTCTAAATTTTGCCTGTTTTCCCTCCAAATCTATAGAATCTTGCACTATTTTTTAACATTTCTGTAGACACTCTTTGTTGCAAAATACTTCCCTCTCCTCTCTAGCCACGGTGTACAATTCCCAATTGTTTGTCGAAGGCTCTCTCAGGTATTTATTGTAAGAATTAAATACATAGTTACTTTATTGGGTATTTCTCATTCCTGACTTATTTTTAATTCTGACTAAATATTCAATGATTTCTCCTCTTAAAACTACCTTGGAGGCTTCCCAGAATATTTCAGAATTATCTACTGAATTCTCGTTCAACATTACATAGACTTTCCATCTTTCATTCAGCCAATTTTTAAATGTGCTATATTATCGATAATGTTTTTTTTTTTTTAAAGATTTTTATTGAGGTTATGTAGATAACAAACAATAATCAAAAGTTCAGTAGCATATACACAGTGGGAACAGTAGTATTTGTTTAGCTTTTACAATCATATAGAAAGAATTGACTTACCATGTACATGACAGCGTATAGTTAGAAAGACAGTACAGTACTTTAGTACGAAACACTAAATATGCATATGGGGACCTCATTTTCTATTTTTTATAGGAGATGAAAGCACCTCAACAAGGCCAGCAGACCACTCATGGGCCTATTGTACGTTAAATGAATAGGAAGAGGAGCTCTAATGTTACATACGGTCACTTTTGGACCTTGAAATTGAATTAATATCTTTTAACAAACCGTGTGGCATGAACAGTAATATATATAACAACATTATATGTCATAAGTAATCAATGCTATGCCTAATACTTCAAATATTTAGGTCACTTGTGGGCCTTGAAATCATATATATGCATACCAAATGTATAGGGCAATTATCTGCAGCGGAAGAATTATAAACAATAGAGGCATAGGATACCCCTCTGAGTAGTGGGAGTGGGCATGGACAACAGTCAACTATAGAAAAACGCACAGAAGAAGGAAAGAAAAAAAACAAAAACAAAAAAAAAACAACATGCTTCAAATATGGGTCATAACATAGGGATATATAATATTCTGGCTGAGATAAAAATGGTCTTAGGGGCATTAATCTTTCTAATAGATATAACTCACACATACTGCCATAACATTTTCATATTCTGACTTTACCTGTTATGATATAATGTTAACCTATTAAATTCTTGCATACAAACCAAATAATCTCAGTAGTATATATCTCTCAAGGAACTTATAGTAGGCCCTGTAAGCTCTGTCCCTGTCATCTAATTCCCTGCTAGCAAAAAACAAAGAAAAGCGGGCAAACTTCAAGTAGAAACATGTAAAAAATGATTAACATTGCATACAAAATTATCAAGCCAATAACTTTCATATAGTCCTATGTCTACAGTGGAGCACAAAAAGTTCAGCTATGTGAGAGTGGGAATATCGTCAATGCACTCAGTGTGGAAAGATATATAACCATCTTACAGCTTGGTACAATAACAATGAAAGTGTTTCAACCGACCCCCAGTCTCCACATTAAGAGATAATGTATAGCTGCGTAACATTCAGTGTCATTCTCAGACTTCTGGCACAACTCACAGACCCCCCCTTAACATACTGGGAACTTGCAGGGGAATGCCCTTCTCCAAACTTACTGCCAGTTTAGCGCTTGAAAGAGATACTTTGGCAGGAGGGTCTCCCAACTGAGGCTGTATAACGCTGCATACCAAATTAGTGCGTGTGCCCAATATTGAAATCTCCACACACGAGCCATTTGTAATAGCCCGTTTCCATTTTCCCTTCAGAGCAGCAGAGGCGTCACAAACTCTCTTCTCTTTAGCCGTACTCTTAGCGGGCTGATCTGGCTCCGCTTCTTGCAGTGGGAAAGGCTCCCCTGTGTCTCCAAAGTGCTGAACCGCAAATTGCCAATGCGGTTCCCCGACCTGAGTTGCTCCCGTGCGTAGACATGTAGGTTTTCTTTGCAGCTGTCCAGCTAAGTTATTGTTGGTAGATGTAGCAGCTGCATCTTGCACCACTTCCAAAATAGCGGTTTGAAAAGTGTCCACGAGGCTGCTCAATTCAGCTATAACCCATGTAGCTAGTGACATGCTTCTCCCAGCTGAACCAGAAAGTATATCCAAAAAACACTTGCTCCACTACGTCCAATCTCCCAGTTATATATAAGAAGTAGGGCACTTTTGAACATTCATCAAACGGCTGAAAGGATTAAAATTTGTGCTTCGTTATGAGCTTGTAACCCAGAAGTCTGGGGGGGGGGGTACTGTGCGGCTGCCCCAACTTCACTATTTCTCTCCAAAAGAGTAGGTCTTACAGGCCACGCTGCTTATAAGTTCTTTAGATGGCTAGGAAGTTGAACCGAAGAACATAGGTCAGGTACAAAGTTTAGGAATACTTTCCTGAATCTTGCAAACTTTTTGTGGTATAAAGCTACTAAGGAAATAATAGCTTAATATTGAAAATATAATATAAAGTCAGGAGCTCTTCAAAAACATGTCCTGCCGCATCGGCTGTAGGCACCGCCCCCCCATATTATCGATAATTTTTATTTAATTTTTTTTTTTTATTATTGCATCCTCCCAAATAGGTTTATTTAACTCATTAAATTTTTCCTGTGTTATCTGCGGGAGTTTAAAATTAGACCAAAAATATTCTTTATCACTAACAGATATTCCTTCTGCTTTATAAATGTTTTTTTTTAAAGTAGACAGTATCTCCTTAATGTCATCATTTTGTGTTACTCTCCCATTTACGCTCTTTAATGCTTCTATAACATTTGATCCTCTAAATTTTGCCTGTTTTCCCTCCAAATCTATAGAATCTTGCACTAGTTTTTAACATTTCTGTAGACACTCTTTGTTGCAAAATACTTCCCTCTCCTCTCTAGCCACGGTGTACAATTCCCAATTGTTTGTCGAAGGCTCTCTCAGGTATTTATTGTAAGAATTAAATACATAGTTACTTTATTGCGTATTTCTCATTCCTGACTTTCTTTTAATTCTGACTAAATATTCAATGATTTCTCCTCTTAAAACTGCCTTGGAGGCTTCCCAGAATATTTCAGAATTATCTACTGAATTCTCGTTCAACATTACATAGACTTTCCATCTTTCATTCAGCCAATTTTTAAATGTGGAAGTTGAGGAAAAATAATTTGGAAAATAGAAGGCTCTTTTCTTATTACGGCTATTTATTGGAAGACTAAATTTAATTGGAGCATGGTCAGAAGTAGAGATGAGATAGGAAAAAAATTCTGATTCCACTCCTTGTCCTAAAAGTCTTTAGTTTACCAGAAATAGGTTGATTCTTGAAAACGTTTTATGTGATTTTGATTCAAAAGTAAACCCCTGTCTGTCTGGGTTCTGAATTCTCCAAACATCCCTATAATTTAGATTATTCTTGATACTCTTAATTAATTGTATTTCTCTCCCAAACGTAATGTTCTGTTTCCCTGGATTAAAACGATCTAGTGAGTATTGTGAAATTAGATTAAAATCACCTGCCAAAATCAGCATATCATACAGATAATCTAATAGTTTATTCTGCAACCAATCCCAAAACTATCTATCAAACTTATTTGGGCCATATACATTACATAAAAATATTTTTGGCCATGAAGTCTTAATTAGATAATCATGAATCTTTCTTCTGGGTCTAACTCCTGTTTCAATATCTCTTAAGTTAGGTTAATAGCAACTCCTTTTTTTCTCTTAGCGCAGGGGGTGGTAACCACCTCACATACCCAACCAGTTTTCAACTTGTCAATTTCCCTTTGATTTAAATATGTTTTTGGCAAAAATGCGATATGGGTTTTTAATCTTTTTAGATGAGTAAGTATCATTTTCCTTTTTCATGCAGAAGTTATTCCCCTTATGTTCCAAGATAACAAATTACAGGCTGTCATTTCCTAAAAAGAAGCCTAGACCGGGAAGCACACACACAATTTTTTTTCTATATACAATCAATATGGAGGGTTACCCCTATTACCAAGAAAACAGGGAGATATGACTGATGAGGAATGCCCATTAACCAAATAATTCACCTTTACATAGCTATTTAAATGCATCTAAAAAAAACAAACAAAAAAGAACACAGAGATATAACAATAAGCAATAAAAGATCACATGATATCATAACTTTTTTTAAATATATCCGCTTCTTCAAGATCATTTAGCATTTGCCACCTATCATTAACCAAAATTTTAATTTTAGCAGGATAAATCATATATGCATTATACCCCTTTTCAATTAATGCTGTGCAGATTGGGTCCATCTCTTTTCTACATCTAAAGGTTTCGACTGAAAAGTCCTGAAATATTAAAATTCTACTTTCCCCTATCGTCACATTTCTTTTTTTCCTAAAGAAAGTTAATATCTGGACTTTGTCTTGGAAGTTTAGTAACTTGGCTATCACTGGTCTCTTATTCTGTATATTATCTTGTACTCTGATAGCACCTATTCTATGTGCTCTTTCTACAATTATCTTATGACCCAAGTTAGGCATACCTAGTAAAATGGGAAGTTTCTCAGAAACAAATAGGTTAAGGTCATTAAATTTCCGGTGATTCTGGTAGATCCACAATCCTAATATTGTTTCCTCTAAATCATCTACCCTCTTTTGCAATCTTTTCAATATTTGTGACTGGTGTTTAACATCAGTGTCCTGAAACTCTATCCTCAACTTCAGATATCTGAGATTCTGCTTCCTCTAATCTGTTAGTGAATACATGTACTTCAGTAGTCAGGACCGCTAAATCTGCCCTTAATTGGTCAAATTGTGGCTTCATCATCTCTGCAATTCTGTTTGCAAGTTCCTGTGCATCGAAAATGCTAGATATTTTACTATCTTCCATGCTATTGTCTTGAGGTAATGAGTTACTAACTTTGTTTCTCTTTTCTTTAGCTCTACTTGAGATTGTGGGTGATTTTGATTTTACAGACATAACCAATTTCTCCATATAGTGTGACAAATCAAAACATTGTGCAATGTGTGTGCAAGAACAAAAAAGTGTATAATGTGCATACAATGGTGAGGGAAAAAACAAAACAAAAAGGAGGGTACTGTCGACCCTCTCTTAAAGGGACGCTGAACCCAAATTTTATCTTTCATGATTCAGATAGAGCATGCAATTTTAAGCAACTTTCTAATTTACTCCCATTATCATTCTCTTGCTATCTTTATTTGAAAAGCAAGAATGTAAGTTTAGAAGCCGGCCCATTTTTGGCTCACAACCTGGGTTGTCCTTGCTGATTTGTGGATAAATGCTGTCCAGGGTGCTGTACCAAAAATTGTCTGGCTCCTTAGCTTAGATGCCTTCTTTTTCAAATAAAAATAGCAAGAGAACAAAGAAAAATTGATAATAGTAGTAAATTAGAAAGTTGCTTAAAATTGCATGCTCTATCTGAATCATGAAAGAAAAAATTTGGGTTTAGTATCCCTTTAAGTGATTAAGTGAACTTTACCGTCCCACTTTGAGGCCCTCTTCTAGATCTTTACAAAAAAAAAAGGAAATGTAAATCTCTGTATTAAGAGAAGTAATTTTAGTATATTGCAAACCCTCAATTTTCAGGAACAATAGAAAAAAAGCCCCAAATAAGCTATCCAATGTAGCAGACAGAATTTGTATTTTAAGACATCATAGAGAGTTAGAGAAGCAAGCTAAGAGCTTTTGAGACAATAAGAGGAATCTGAAAAAATCCCAGATTAGAACCGCTTGACTAGTTGCAGTCCTTGCATAATCTCAAAGAAAATTGTATTTCCTTTTTTACTTTTATTGAAACTACTTCTAGTTGTCAAATGTCCATAGGTAAAATTACAGTTGTCATTGAGACCAAGGCCACTCAGGTTGAGGTTGAAGAGTCTTTCTCCAGTCTCCTGCTGCAGTTTAAAACCACAGACTATAGACACTCTTGTATGAATCCTTAAGTTATTCACCAACAGTGATTGTAGATGGCTTTTTAACTAAAGTTTAAGATAGCCCTTACACATGTTTTGATATAAAACCTTGCGGCATCAAACTTATACACAATCAGCATATAAAGCAGAACAAGCTCGATACCATATATAATCTGGAAGGCAGGTTATGTTCTGAAAACTAAACGTATCAGCTTTTTCTTCTTATGTTAATTTCATTTGTTTGCAGCAAATATAGAGAGGCTAGGGCATAACGCATTATCCAAGTCCTCTTTATCTTTCTGTTCTCCTTCTGCCTTTCTCCCCCTCTTTCTATCTGAACTTTCCCTCTTCCTTTCTTCCTTTCCTGTCTTTCTAAATTCTGACTCTCCCGGTAATTACCACAGCCGGAATACCTGTCTTCATTGAGTTCTACCAAGTAATAAAACAGTTACCTTTAGTGTAAAAGCTGCTTTTTCAGCCCAGCAATCTGGCAGATACAGACATATTTGGAGAGAAAAACAGCTGATAAAGCACTTACAGAAATGGACTGGCCTCCACAGAGTCCAGACCTGAATATTATAGAGGCAGTATGGGATCACCTGGACAGAGAAGGAAGTAAAAGACAACCTAAATCTAAAGAAGAACTTTGGGAAGTGCTAGAAGAAGCCTGGTATAATATACCTGAAGATTAGTTGAGAAAACTTCAGAACAGTCTCCCTAAAAGAGTTCAAGATGTGTTTAGTGTCAAGGGAGGTCATACTAAATACTGACTTTTGCCTGAAGAAGCCATTTTGTTCTGAAATTTTTTTTTTTCATATTTTGTGTACATATTTCCTATATTTTCTGTTTGTATCTTAATAAAGAGACCGAAAAATAAATATGGATGGTCATTAAAACTTTGCTAAAGCAACAAATCTAATGGTGGCCTAAGACTTTTGCACAGTATTGTGTGTGTGTGTGTATATATATATATATATATATATATATATATATATGTGTGTATATATATATATATATATATATATATATATAATTTCTATGGCATGGCCTAGTACTCACGGTAACCTTCGAACCACCGGGGTGCACATCAAACAATCAAACATACTTCGAAGATCCCATATACTTGCAAAAAGGAAGGCACTCACCGGGTTTAACAAGGAAAACAGCTTTTTATTCCTTATAACATGTAACTTTTCTGAGTTTTACCTCCGTTTTCAATCAGACAACCATAAAATATATCTATATATCTATATTATATATACTTTATATAAATTGTATATATATTTATATACATATATGTATATATATATATATACAGTATCTCACAAAAGTGAGTACACCCTTCATAAATTTGTAAATATGTTATTATATCTTTATTATGTAACAACACAGAAGAAATTACACTTTGCTACAATGTAAAGTAGTGAGGGTACAGTCTGTATAACAGAGTAAATTTGCTGTCCCCTCGAAATAACTCAACACACAGCCATTAATGTCTAAACCATTGTCAACAAAAGTGAGTACACCCCTAAGTGGAAATGTCCAAATTGGGCCAGATTAGCCATTTTCCCTCCCAGGTGTCATGTGACTCGTTAGTGTTACAAGGTCTCAGGTATGAATGGGGAGCAGGTGTGTTAAATTTGGTGTTATCGCTTTCACACTCTCTCATACTGGTCACTGGAAGTTCAATATGGAGCCTCATGGCAAAGAACTATCTGAGGATCTGAAAAAAAGAATTTTTGCTCTACATAACGATGGCCTAGGCTATAAGAAGATTGCCAAGAGCCTGAAACTGAGCTGCAGCATGGTGGGCAAGACCATACAGTGGTTTCACAGGACAGGTTCCACTCAGAACAGGCCTTGCCATAGACGACCAAAGAAGTTGAGTGCTCGTGCTCAGCGTCATATCCAGAAGTTGAGTATGAGTGCTGCCAGCATTGCTGCAGAGGTTGAAGGGATGCGGGGCAGCCTGTCAGTGTTCAGACCATACGCCACACACTGCATCAAATTGGTCTGCACAATGCAAAAGAAAGCCTGCAAACAGTTTGCTGAAGACAAGCAGACTAAAGACATGGATTACTGGAACCATGTCCTGTGGTCTGATGAGACCAAGATAAAATTATTTGGTTCAGATGGTGTCAAGCGTGTGTGGCCGCAGCAAGGTGAGGAGTACAAAGACAAGTGTGTATTGCCTACAGTCAAGCATGGTGGTGGGAGTGTCATGGTCTGGGCATGCATGAGTGCTGCCGGCACTGGGGAGCTACAGTTCATTGAGGGAACCATGAATGCCAACATGTACTGTGACATACTGAAGCAGAGCATGATCCCCTCTCTTTGGAGACTGGGCCGCAGGGCAGTATTCCAACATAACAACCCCAAACACACCTCCAAGACAACCACTGCCTTGCTAAAGACGCTGAGGGTAAAGGTGATGGACTGGCCAAGCATGTCTCCAGACCTAAACCCTATTGAGCATCTGTGGGGTATCCTCAAACAGAAGGTGGGGGAGCGCAAGGTCTCTAACATCCACCAGCTCAGTGATGTCGTCATGGAGGAGTGGAAGAGGACTCCAGTGGCAACCTGTAAAGCTCTGGTGAACTCCATGCCCAAGAGCGTTAAGGCAGTGCTGGAAAATAATGGTGGCCACACAAAATATTGACACTTTGGGCCCAATTTGGACATTACCACTTAGGGGTGTACTCACTTTTGTTGCCCATGGTTTAGACATTAATTGCTGTGTGTTGTTATTTTGAGGGAACAGCAAATTTACACTGTTATACAGGCTGTACACTCACTACTTTACATTGAAGCAAAGTGTCATTTCTTCAGTGTTGTCACATGAAAAGATATAATAAAATATTTACAAAAATGTGAGGGGTGTACTCACTTTTGTGAGATACTGTATATATATACTGTATCTATATAAATGTATCTATATTATATATAATATATATATGTATATATATTATATATATATATTAATATATATATTTTTTATAATATATATAAATATATATATATATATATTTTATAATATATATAAATATATATATATATATATATATATATATATATATATATATATATATATATCTCATAATATTACACATTGCTACATGCAAACAAAGAAAAAACAAAACAAAACTTTTTCTTAAGAGTCATTGAAAGTCAAATTGTGGAGACTGCTTAATTGTGCTGAAAGTTTGGATATGACTAGCACATACTGCTCTTAAGTACCAGAACTTTATCATTGTTATAAATACCAAAAGATCATATTGTGTTCATAATTATCAGAGAGACTCTTACATCAGCATTATTCATCTATAGTGCACCCTACGGCTAGGAATTGACTGTGTGAGTTTAGTCCAGTTGTGTGTTCTTTGGGGGTAAAATACTTTAGACAGCATAAAACAGGGTAGTGAATAAACAGATAAGTGTAGAGTCTGGTTATGCATGTAGTAAAAGACCAGTAACATACTGCTGATGGGACTCCGTGGGAGGAAACTCTCAGAGGATGGATCTCTATGCTTGCTGTGCTAGTCTGCAAAACCGTCTCAGAACATCACGCCGTAATTAGGAACATGCACATGAGAAAATACTTCATGGCTTACACGAAAATCCTGTCCACCGCTCCTTCCAAAACCTCCTGTGCTGTGTGCTTCGTCTCCCTCACTGCCGTCTGTCACGCGCGGCCTGCCTTTTTCTGTGCGTGAGCCTAAACAAATCACTGCGCACCTGCGCACATTATAGGGAACAATGGTGTACAAGCAAAACCACATTTTTAAAAAAGTATATATATATATATATTATAATAAAAGATTTGTAATCCTACTTGGTATTTTCTGTTACTCTGCCGCCCTTCATTTACTCTTTTGGCTGGGCTGTGACATAGAGAGCAGTCCCTCTCACTCTCTACATAGGCTTCCTAAAGGCTTCCAAAGGGCTGGAGTTCATCACAGTGGGCCGACATAAAATTGTAATAGAAGCATTATTAACTCTATAACGGATAGATTAAAAAAAAAAAGGTACACATTTACTTTTTAATTGGCAAAAGTTACATATATGGCATTTGATTAGCTAAAGTTTACCATCACTTTATAAATGCAAATCAATTTCTTTTTACATGAAAACATAAAAATGTTTTAGTTTGAAACAATCAAGAAATACATGTTGCACATCTGGGGATTCATGCTCACTGACAAGCGCAGTCTCCTCTCGTATATATTTGTTGATAAGGAGACCGTTCCATAAGCATGAAAACACGAGAACATGAATTTACATTTTTTTAAATACATTTTTGAATATTCTCTTTTAGCTCAAATTAAAATATGTATTCAATGTTTCTTTATTAAAAAATATAAACCATTATTATTGTAAAAAGAATACAAATTATTGAGAAATTTATAATCTGGCATGGAATTTGTATAATAAAAATAATAAAACACTTTCAAAGTCCCTAACGCTAAGTCCCTAGAAATCTCTACATGCATATGAAAGAGCACCATTGAAACATGTTAAAAATACTTTTTTGGTTTATTGTCATTTATTGTCTGTGTAAAATAAGGTCTCCAAAGGGACTGATTGCTCACTGGCTGTTAAGCAGAATTCTCCCAGCTTTAGTAGAGGACATTTGCACATCTTCACAAGTAAATCTTTTTTTCCTCAGTACAGAAGGTGGTTCTAGGTGGGAGCAAGATATGCAAGGCATCCCCAGTCTTCTATTTTGCACCCCCATTGGGCTAAGGAGGAGGGTATAAAAGTAAAAAAAATACTTCTCACTGCCCCTGTCCTTTTAGGCAGGACACATCCCACTGCTGGCCAACCACCCCCCCAGACCACTTGACTCTGCCCTCAGAACACCTACCACTCTGCTTCCCTTTGCCCCTTTCCCATGGAACACCTGTGACTACACCTCTACCTGTGCAGTCCCCACCCATGGAACACCTGCAACTTCCCCCTAGAAGTGTGCACTTGCTCACATGCACAGCTTATAGGGAACTTAAAGGGACAGTTTACTCAAAACATTTCTCCCCTTTAATTTGTTCCCAATGATCCACTTTACCTGCTGGAGTGTATTAAATTGTTTACAAGTAGCTCCTTTACCCTTATATCAGCATTTGAAATAGGTGATTTAGCATGTGGTATCCCCACCTATTCTGAAAGTTTGTGGCCGCAGGTCCAAGCTATAGATAAGCTTTGTAAACACAGCCAGCAGAAGAAATTACATCCCCAGTGGGATATAGCAGAGATAAGGTAATAAAATGTTGATTTTCCATTGTTCTCTCCAAGTACTGGTGATTGTTTTATGGACAGATATAAGATAAAGAAGCAGGTATATGTACACATGGTGATACAGTAATGAGATCTGATTATACCTACAAGCTCAACCCATTTTATTAGGTTGTGGCTTCAAAACACAAAATCAGAGCTTTAAAATACACAAATAAACATTAAAAAGCTTATTTTCATATATTTTTTACACTGCAGTTGGTAATAAAAGCAATTGTAAACACATTAAGGGAAAACCTATTTTACAGTATACTGTCCCTTTAAACTTTTAAACTTTTTCACAGGCAGCATATTTACCAACTGTCCTGATTATCACGGGACAGTCCTGAACTGGACTGCCCATTGTATAATTATCCCATGAGTTGTTACCTTAGGGGAACCTTCATGTATATAATCATATCAAACAAGTTACCCCCTTCCCAGACAAAAAAAATAGCTCTTAGGACAAGACCCGGCATTAGCTAGTTGAGAGAAGCAGCATTAAAACTGAAGTTTCCTTGTGGAATGGCAGCCTGGAATAAGCAAATAAAGTCAAAGCTGAATATCTACAGGACAGGGTCTTTCAGGCATGTGTGGTGTTGGCTTGTGTGTGCTGCCATGAGGGTGAATTAAATCTTACATTGAGTTAATCTATCCACAACATACTGTGCATGTACCCCATTGCATTTCTTATGCCTCTACTGCTTCTGCACTGTGTGCTTAGCATGCATAGCATGATGATCACGTTGATACATCATTCATTCATGTTAAGCTCTCTCTCTATATAGATTATCCATGAAATGATCCCGTAGAATTAATGCAAGACATATGTCCGCCAGAGACATATAATCCCAAACTACATAGCAATTATGTGATCTATTTATAGACTGATGCGTGGAGTTCAGGGTTTCCTGTGGCTATCACTGGGTTTTATAGTTAAGCAGTAAATCTGTGAGATAAGGTTTTCCTTGTACAGTGATCGAGGATCTCTAAGGGAGATAGGATTTATTAAGTACAGTAATGTGGGTATCTCATAGAGACAATATTTTTTATGTACATTACTCAGAAGATTTCATAGATAGCAGAGATAAGTCTTCTGTGTAATGTAACTGGGGATATTAATATT